>NW_019272045.1:2412248-2462645 GCF_002738345.1 Cucurbita maxima
TTTTTTTTTTTTTTTTTTTTTTTTTTTTTTTTTTTTTTTTTTTTTTTTTTTTTTAATTATTCCATTGAGATTTTATTTTCTATTTCGGGTCGATGTCACGTTCATGAGCTGGCTAGAGTTCATGGTCAAGTTAGCTAACCCTTTGGGATCGACCTTATGTTCGAGTAGGTCAAGTTAGTCGACCTCTTGGGGTCGATTTCATTGCTGAGTTGGTTGTCCCATGTTCAAGTTGGTTGACCCTTTGAAATTTACCTCGTGTTTAAGTTAGTCGATCTCGTGGTCAAGTCGGTTAAGCTAGCCAATGGAGTCGGTCTTAAAGCCTTAATTGAAATTTAAATTTAAAATACAAAAATATATTTTACTTATTTTCTTTTTTAATATTTATTTATTTTTGGGCCACACCTTCATACCCCAATTTATGGGCCCATTTTCACAACATTCTCATTCTCTGGCCCACATATATTTGGGCTCCTTTTTAATTCCATTGAAGTTTTATTATTATTATTTTTTATTTTTTATTTTTGTTAAATTACAAAAGTGATTAGTGAAAGTTGTAAATGGTGATTATTTAATGCAAATTTTCATTAAAATGTTTTAATCTACCTATTTAAATATTTTTACCTTTAAAATAAATTATAAAATGACGGATACATAATAAAATAGAATAAATCAATATATTTAACTTTAGATGTACTATGTTAGTCTACACTACCCTATTATTGCAATCTCGTTGACCAAGTAATCTAAAAAATATCGAACCGGTAATCTATCAAACAATAATATGAATATTTTTACTAAAATATACTCATAATGAGTTTTTTACCATTTGTGCATATAATTTTCATGGAATTTTGACGAGCATAAGAGGATGATGAAAAATATTTCAAGGCGTGTAAATGTGAACCTACGACCTATTTTATCAAAATTTCGATATCAATTTTTTATTAGGGCAGGTAAAGAAAAAATATTTTTATTCTTACAAATAATACTATAAAACATATTTTGAATAAAAAATTTGTTAAAACACTTAACTAAAAAGTCCACATATCTGAATATTATCTCAATGTCATAAAGTTTATGAATGATCAATGACAATGTTATAAATTTTGAATTAATGTATATATATGCTTTTCGAAAACAAAATTTAAAGATAATTTTTATATTTAGCCTAAGATTTCTTTTCTTCCCCATTCTTCAAAATAATAATAATAATAATAAATAAATAAAATAATTTATAAGTGAGCCTTAAAGAAATGACCATACCCATTTAAAAAATGGTAAAAAGTATCCCAATAAAATTATTTTTAGGAAAAAAAAAAAAAAAAGACTTCAAAAAGATTCTTATATATCAAAAGAGTATTTCTAGCCTAAATTTTAAGCGCTGAAGTAGAATAATTCACGAAGTACAATGGCCAAAACTATACTTCCAACCTAACTATTTAAGTTATTTATCTTGCAATTTCAAAGCAAACAGAAAGTCGAGCCATACCGCGCTCGCCGAGTTCACGGTGCTGCGCTGCGAAGCTTTTTTCCAGAAGAGAATTTCTTTTACAAACATGAATCCCAAGTTTGCACTGTATACAGTTAAAAAGGCAAAAAAACCCATTGATGAAGCATGGTATAAAGATCAGTCAGATGCTTTATGAAAATCACTCATCAGTGAGACTATGATTGGTTGGGCATCCGAAAAGTAGAAATTATTTAGACAAGAATATGTAAAAAGTAGTAGAAATTTCCATTCTCTGTATTCAGATCAGCTTCGAATTATAATCAGGTAATGAAAACACAAATAAATATCCATGAGAATCAATTCATAACAAAAAGAAAAGAAAAGGAATGAATCCCTGTGCTGATGGATGGAAAAGTAGATGCCTAGACTCTTTTATACGATATAGATAACATAAAGAGGAACCTTCGGGTTGAATGTCTTACTGTTTTCGATAGGGCATAAGTCATCGGAGTGTCGAGTTTACCAGAGTTACGATGTGGAAACGCCCTAATTAGAAAACGTCAGGGTGGAAACGCCCTGGAATGGAGCTGCTTTGTTGAGCTTGCTTGAGATGCATTGTAAGTGCATAGTTATTCACCTAGTAATAATCCATTAAAAGGTGCAAGAGATATCAGACTATAAGAAGTATGTGTCGTGAAGCAAGATCTATGAGCATTTATGGAACCAACCTCCAGGGTTTTCAACTGTTCCTGATATTGAGCGACTAATTCCTTAAGATGTTGTAACTCCTGGTTCCTGCCTTCGTATTCTTTCTGACGTTCGTGCTGAATCGAGACAGCCCTTTTGAGAATTGTGTTCTCCTGAATAAGTGCTTCCACTTGTTCTCTAAGCATCTTGTTTTCCTAAAATTGGACAAATGAAATAAGAATCAGGGTAACAGCCTCAAAAAATTGTGGCACAAATAAACTAGTAGAAATTGTAAAACGTTTCAAAACCTGCTGAAAATTATTTGTTGCCTCGGCATTTGCGCGGGCACAGATGGATTTTTCCAGAACCTCGAGAACTCTTGAAGCACGACTTCGTGCATCGTCCATATTCGAGGCACTTGTCATTTCTCTCACGAAGAGTTCCACCCATTCTGCCCCATTTGTGGGAAGATTCTCAGAAGCTGTTGCTTCCTCAGCAATTGCAGCTTCTCCTTGCGTTTCTGCTTCATTTTACACAAAAAGATGAGACACATTATGCTACTAACAACTGGATCAAAGAGCACCGAAGCCAAAAGATGAAAGATACAAGTATAGTTCAAACTGTTGCCACTTTTTCTTGTAAAGGAAACAATTCGAACTGTTGTTATTAATAATATGTAGAATGTATTGGAGATTCCAATTTGAGGAGCAGAAGATATCAGCAGACTATATCGAAGGTGTCTCGTTGTGTACATAATATGCAGCCAAGAAAACAGTTAAGCTAACAAGTATGTCGTAAATGTAGTGAATATGCCAGTATCTCACAAAAAAGAAACCTTTTCTACTCGTTAATTAAGGAATTAAAAGATCGACAAACGAATATACAGCATTGAGAAAGTCTTGCAAGCCATCTCCAAGGTCGACCTAAGGCACTCTCTGATGCTTCACTTGCCTAGTGTCATGGATATTCAGATGATGAAATAGAAGATCACTCATTTTGCACGGCCATTCACTACTAGTAAGTCATCAATTTGGTTCGAACAAGTACTCGTAATCCAGATCAAGTTGATTAAGAAGTATAAAATTGACATCAGAAGTACAGAGAAATGTAAAACAGAAACAAAATGCACAATTTAAAGATAGTTCACAATTTCAATAAGTTTGAACTTAATGGAACATAGAATTGAGAAGCTTCCATTTGTACAGTTTATGTATGGCCTGTGCAAATAAATTTGATATAAAAGCTGCCTCCTAAGTAGCCTATTGTGTTATGATTTAACACAATGAATCCCTATGATTCCTTTCGTATGAGTTATGATTTATGAATCCCTATTGTGTTATGATCTAATACAATGAATCCCTATGAATCCCTATTGTGCTATGATTTAACACAATGAATCCCTATAATCCATTTCGTATGAGTTATGATTTAACACAATGAATCCCTATGATTCCTTTCGTATGAGTAATACATAGTCCGTATGAACAACCGGCTTATCAAGAAAGTATAACACTTCCAAATATGTCAAGAATTTCAAAATGTTCATCTTCAAATCTTCTCTCATGCAATTACAGATGTCCAATTGAAAATATTCCAAATAAAGAAATTTCAAAGCATCGAGAATATAATGATGAAGTCCAATAGATATTAATCAAACCTTGGGATTGAGGTTGAATATTTGCTTCCAAAGCAACATCGGAGGTGTTTGAAGCGCTTCCCAAATTTCTGTCATTATATCCTAAATGAAGCTGGTTCAAACTTCTGATGGCTAAGTCTAGATCATCACCACTTTCTTCAAGTGCTCTCTCTAGAAGCTAGAATATCAATTTCAAAGCAATCAGTACGTATTCAAGTAAGCATTCCTTGAATTCAAAATGCAAAAGTTTTTTCATCAGAAATGTCCTCAAGAGACAACCAACACCAGTGGTTCATATTTCAATGATTGATAACGTAATGTTCGCGAATGCTTAAAACATTTCGAAATATAATTTTTCATTAGAAAAAAAGAGGTGCATATCCAAACCGACCTGCTTATCCATATCAGGAAAAATTGCGCTAAGATAATCGACTAAATGAGCCGATTGCGAAGACGACGTCGGAGGAAACGGAAAAGCAGACTGATTCGATGACCTCGGAGGCGAAAACCTCACAGGCGAAGAAGACGAACAACGAATTCTCTTAGAGACGGGAGGTGTAGGTAGGTCTTCAAATAAGGATCTCTTCCCGCACACTATGGCAGACATGTTTCAGCGCCGCTGCTCAGCTTCCTTACTCTCTAAGCGCTCGATCCGCACCCAAACCTTCCGTCGTCCAATTCATGCAGCAAAACCACCGGATCGAAACCAAAACATCTTCAACAATTCCAAGTCAACCACAAACAAATTAGGTTAGACGCAGAGAAAATGATCGAAATAGGTCAAACTCCTCCCGATTTCATCAACTATAAACAAAATTACAAGAAACTCAATCCCTAGGGATTTCAAATGGAAGGAAAATTAGGAAACAGAGAAATTCTTAGCATCTGAAGCTCTGAGACTTTGGCTCATCTTCGTTCATGGCTACCAAGAGTGCGATTGTCGTCTGCATATTCTCAAAGATGAGATTGAAAGAACGAACAATCATAAAGACGACACGTCGTATGAAGAACAAAGAAGAAGGTTTTGAAAAATTCCCCGTCGTTGACACGTGTTCTTCCTTTATTGGTTAAACGCTGTTGTAATGGCTATTACTTATGGATCTGAAACGCAAGTTATTCTCTGTCACAAAATAAATATAAATTGATTTAATTAATTATAAGTAAATTCTATTACTTTTTTTAATTAGGTCATTTTTTAATATTATTAAATGGTCTATGTCTTTTGATTTGGGCCTTGAGGTATGAGAGGAATGGCCCACAATAATTTAGGCCCAACCCAAATTTGAGTTGTTATTTATAAAATATATATATATATAATTCTTTTTTATTTTTTTAATTTCATGACTATTTTATTATTATTTATTCTCCAACAACCTTCCAAAATCATTTTTAATAAAAATTATTTGGAAGGTAATTAATTATAAATTTTTATTAAATGTTTAAAAATAAATAAATATATCGTTCCATTTTTGTTAAAAACAAAAATTTGAATAAATGATTTGAACAACCTAATCGAACCCAACAGCCTCGATTGAGTTGAGTTGAGTTTATTATTTAATAAGAGTTGTTTGGGTTAAGGGAGTTCACGACCCAAACATATGTTATTTCTGTGTGTGTTCTTTTGGGGAAGATTAGCATGTTATCACTAGAGTAACTTTTATCCGTTAAGCGACGACCTTCCACTCGGCACCGTCGGATCACTAAGGCTGACTTTCGACCCTACTCGACGAGTGGGTCTTGCAGTCAAACTCCCTTCTGTCTTTGCACTCGAGGGCCAATCTTCGTCTAGCCCAAGGAAACCTTTGCACGCCCCCGTTACCTTTTGGGATATGCATGTCAAACTACGATACCCTAAGAGCATATCGTGATGACAGAAAAGTAGGTTTTGAGGAAAGCTCGGCTCTATCGAATTATTTTAGGGTGACCGTGATGATTGTGATGACTGTGATTTTTTACTCTAAAATTTGTAGTATCAAATTGTTTCAGGGTATGGTGATGATCCTGACGACCGTTATTTTTTACTCTAAAATTCGCAGTATCAAATTAATTTAGGATCGATTCTATTAAAAAAAAATATATATTTTAATTGGTTCGGGAAGTATGGATAGCCCACTCAATTGGTTATTCCTTTGGAATTAAGGTGGTGGAAGGCATAGTCGACAAGCAACCATACATCAATCAAAATGCATTCTTTTAGGGCAATTGTCCCATCCACCAATACCACCCTACTAGAATTTACATGCTCTCAACTATGATGATGTTGTAGCAATGGTCCATTATTTAGGGCTTTTTCATTGAGTAAAGGGAAGAATTCCGCTCGATTATTAGCTATATTCGATGTTACGCTACCTGAATTATTTAAAATGAGTTCATCGACTTAATTCAATCTGTTTTCTCGAGTTGGTTGCTAACCCTTTTATCGTTATCGGTGACCTAACTATGATTAAGCTCGAGTATATTGAATCCATTCGAAAATACATGAAGATATTCTTTTCTACAAACGAAGGCTAATTGCTCAAAGCTCGAGGTCATAACTCTAAACGTCGTCGAGTATGAGTGATACCTTAAATGAAGAAATCTCGATTATTAGTATATATATATACCTCAATCTCGAAGCCTTTAGAGTATCTTTTTGATAGACGCCTCAAGATGCATGAGGAATTCGTTGCTGATAGATCCTGTCCAGTGTCTTTCTCTTTCCCCTGCCGCCTTCCAACTCGCATGAGTATACAATGACAACTTTCGGGCACTCATGCCCGATCGTGAAACTGCCTATTGAACGTTTGATAGCGCGTTAGCTCCGACCTGAGCTATGCAACAACGAGATCCCCCTTGATCTTTATCAGATGTGCTTGACGGTCCCCCATAATACCTCACTTGGGGACTAATTACTCTAGCGGTTCCAAGAGTCTTGGCTAGTTGAACCCCATCCAATAGACTCCCTATTTGGCTCATCCCCTTCTTCAACTCTTTTATCGGGATATTATTACCTCGGTTCGTAAAGTTTAAATGGATTATATATATACATACATATACATATACATATACCGTACTCGAGCTTAGTAGTTTCCGCTGCCTGTCCATGAGAAACTTTGATACCATGTTAAGAACGATGTTTGTTTGATCTAAGGAGGGTCTCTTACCATTTAGTTGAAAGAAGAGAGAGAAAGAGTGGAGTTCCCATCCATCTCCCAAAAGAGATGGTGGCCAAAAAAGTTCTTTTTGTACAAAGAACTGGAATGATTGTGATGGTGATGATGATGCCTGTAATCACCAACAAAAAACAGGGTAAAAAAAAATCATCAAAATTTCTCTCTCTTCTTTTCATTCTCCTCTCACTTTCTCTCTCCTCTTCCGCCATAGCCTCCCTCCATGAAAGCTCTGCAACAAAAAACCCCATAAGTATCTACTTCATCATCAATGGAGGAAAACGAGAAGTGTGGCTGCTGGGCTGTCCTTAAACGCACCGTTTCGGACGCCTCCAAATCTTCCCCCTCCTCCAAACACTCCCCCAACTCCATTCCTCGTGTTACTCTGCTTTACGATTCAGGTACTCTCTGAAAATTCTGTTTTTTTTTTAATTTTTTTTTAATTTTAATCATCTGGGTTTGTTTATTAAATCATGACAAAAAATGGGTTTTTGAATTTGGGATTTTTTTAAATTTTTTTTAAGCTTTTTTTTATGCTCTGTTATGGTGACAGAAAACAGAGTACGGTTGTTTTCTCTGTAAATTCTGTTAAAATCTGGCGAAGAACACTGAAAGAACAGTAAATTCTGTTCTTACTGTTTCTGAGAATTTCTGAGTAAAAGCTGCAAAACTTTGGAACTTAATGATTTCTTTCATCTCTCTCTCTGTTTTTGGTTTTTTTCTCTCTGTTTTAGTGAGAGAAAAAGACAGCAACATTTTGAAACTCTATGAAGCTGTGTTCTTGCTCATACGTCGTCGTTTTGGCTGAAATTAAGTGTTTCGAATTATAATTCTCCACGGTGGTATGATATCGTTTTTTCCTTTTGGTAAAGTAAAAGCATGAGAGCTTATGCTCTGATACCAATTGTTAGAAATCAAGGCTCTCTATAATGATATGATATTGTCCATTTTAAGCATCAGCTCTCATGACTTCTTGCCATTGTGATTTCGAAAAGGTTCATAACAATTGAGTTAATATTCAATAACTAATATTACTATTTTATTTTTCAATAATTAATTTGTTATTTTAAATATTAAAAAAAATTCAAAATAACATTTTAATTATTCATTCTTGGCGGTTGCAGCTACCGAGACGCGGTACCTAAACGCAAGCAACCGAGATTTCTGTCCTCCGGCCGAAGCTCGGCTATCGTTCGACAATGCTCCGCCGCCGCCGTCCTCCGAGGACAAAAACAAGCGGCAGTTACTGAAATTTTCATTTCAGGAACTAAGATCGGCGACCGGAAATTTCCGACCGGATAGCATACTTGGAGAAGGAGGGTTTGGATTCGTCTTCAAAGGATGGATCGAAGAGAATGGCACAGCGCCGGCCAAACCTGGATCAGGAATCACTGTCGCTGTAAAAAGCTTGAAGCCGGATGGTCTTCAAGGCCACAGAGAATGGGAGGTTCGAATTTCAACTTTTCTCTATGAATTTTGATGCTATTTTTCTCAAAATCTTCTTTCAATTATTTCAGCTTTCGATTACATTAGAAATTTTGATTTTAGGTTAAATCATATAGAATGCTCTGAACTATATGGGTTTTTATCATACCTAATCGTTTTAAGATTTCTCTCATAATGTCGACATTCGTTCACAGTGCCATTATCATCTTTTCCTTTTGATGACACTTTAGAATTAATTGTGATCATTCTTCTTACTTTTTAAGCCATAGCCATATTTATTTGTTGGCTGAGAGCGGGAGGCCCCAACCATTGTCGGTTGATTTTGAGAGCGAGTAAATAAAATATTTGCCACCGACGGTTCTCTTTTCTTTTCTCTCTCAAATCCTAAGCCTCACTTTTATTTGAATGGAGAACCAACGATGGGTTTGTTTTAGACGGCTCAAAAGCTAAGTATTAAAATCAAGCTTTTGAAACGATGAGGAAATAAAGAGATGATTGTGATCTAATTACAATAAACTTTAGCATTAAAGGCATTTTATATGATTTAACTTTAGTTCTTACTACTTTAATCACATTTGATTACTAGGATATATTGCATTGAAAAGATTAAGAAAGGAGCCACCATAGGTTGACCCCTTAATCAATAAGGGCCATTTAAATAATAAACTGCTTAGATGGAATGAGTTTGAGTCATGATGGCGTTCCCGTCTATGATTTAGCATCCTATGAGTTACCTTAACAATCAAATATAGTACGGTCAGGTGTGTTGAGAATTGTTAGGAGGAGATGGTCATGAGTTTATCTCCATTGGTATGAGGCCTGTTGGGGAAACCAAAAGCAAATGTACTAGAGTTTATGCTCAAAGTGAACAATATCATACCATTGTGGAGGTCTGTGATTCCTAACAAGGTGGTTGTTCGGTAAGAACAGTTGTGGTGCATGCAAGTTGACTTGGACACTCGGAAAAAAAAAAAAAAGAAAGGAAAAAAAAGAGAGGAGGACTTGATGGTAGGGTTTATAAGTAAGGAATGCATCTCCATTGGTATGAGGCCTTTTGGGGAAACCAAAAGCAAAGTCACGAGAGCTTATGCTCAAAATGGACAATATCATACCATTGTTGTGGTTCGTAATTCCTAACAAGGTAGTTGTTCGGTAAGAACAGTCGTGGTACATGTATGTTGACTTGGACACTCGTAAATAAAAAGAATGGAAAAAAAGGGAGGAGGATTTGATGGCAGGGATTAGAGATAGTTTGAAGAAAAAAATAGTAAAGTTTGATTAGTTGAGGATTTGTTAGTGTTGGTAATGAATATGTAGATGGATTGGTATTTAATAACTGAACTCTCCCTTAATGCATTGCAGGCTGAGGTTAGCTTTCTTGGACAGCTTCACCATCCCAATCTTGTTAAGCTTATTGGATACTGTATTGAAGATGATCAAAGGCTTCTTGTATATGAATTCATGACGCGTGGTAGTCTTGAAAACCATCTTTTCAGAAGTAAGTGGGATCCTCTTGCTTAGCCTTTTTTCTTTCTTTTGTCCTCTTGCATCACTGCTTTTTACAGGCCAGCCATTCTACTTTTAAGCTTATAATTATGACATATGAAGATGTTGTCTGCATCTTTCTATTGGAACAATAACAATATTTTACTAAATTACTTACTTTTTTTGAGAAATTGCAAAAAACTTTTTATCTTCATTTCATCTTTTCTTCTGTTCATTCTTCTTTAGCGGCTTTTTCATTTTGTAGGAGAGCAATCACAATCTTACCAAATTTATTGCTTTTGTGAGAAGATTGTGGAATTTTGCTACCATTTCAACTTTGTCATCCTTATTTTGTTTTTTTAGTTTTTCTTCTGTTCTCTCTTGTGATTAGAGTAAGATGGGAATCCACGACCAATGTGAGATCCCACATCGGTTGGGGAGGAGAACGAAACACCCTTTATAAGGGTGTGGAAACCTCTTCCTAGCAGACATGTTTTAAAAACCTTGAGGGAAGCCCGAAAGGAAAAGCCCAAAGAAGACAATATTTGTAACAACAAATGGTATCAGAGTCAGACATTAGGCGATGTGCCAGCAAGATGGCTGAGCTTCGAAGGGGGGTGGACATGAGGCTATGTGCCAGCAAGGACACTAGGTCCCAAAGTGGGGTGGATTTGGTGTGGGTCCCACATCGATTGGAGAAAGGAAAGATTGCCAACGAGGACGCTAGGCTCCGAAGGAGGGTGGATTGTGAGATCCCACATCGGTTGGGGAGGAGAACGCAACACCCTTTATAAGGGTGTGAAAACCTCTCCCAAGCAGTGAGCCTATATAAGGGAAAACTCAAAGAGAACAATATCTACTAGCGGTGGGCTTGGGCTATTACAACCAGGGTTGTGCTTAAGCCCATGGCACAACCGTGTACCTCAACACTTGTGGTGTGCGCTTTCAGCTTTAAAAAACACTAGCCACGAGAAACTAAGATATGTGACACGAGAGAGTAATTGTGGGTAATTATGTATTTTACATTAAGAGGCGAGTAATTTTGTGATTCTGCATTTGTTGCTGCTTTTAGTTGCCAGTTAGAAAAATTGCATACTTGTGTTATGTTTCACGGGCCCTTCAAAATAAGTGATTTTAGAAAAAAAATATAAGCACTTTAATAAGATAACTGCTTAATGATAAATATCTTTGATATTAAGTTTATGCTCTAAAGGTTTTTAAAACGACCTCCAGATCTCTTCTCAATACGAGTGCCTTTTGACTTTTTCGAAAAGTACTTATAAATCACTTTCATGCCCAATGACTATGAGTCAAAGTGCTTTTGGTTATAGCAAAAGTGCTTATAGCCATGCGAAAAGAGCTCTAAAACATAGCCTTTGCCCATAAAGAAGGGATGGTTTATGGTACTATTACTACATTTTGAATAGTAATAAACACTTTTACTTAAATATATGCAGAGATTATTTACATATATGCATGATTGGATCGCGTAGAATGTCGTGATACTATGTTTGTTCTTAGCGAAAGTTCTAATAGTGTTCAATTTTTTTTTTTTTTTTTGAAGGGACTATACCTCTTCCATGGTCAAACAGGATTAAAATTGCACTTGCTGCCGCCAAAGGCTTGGCCTTCCTCCACAATGGTCCTGAACCTGTTATATATAGAGATTTCAAGACATCAAACATATTGCTTGATACAGTATGTGATTTATTGGCATGTTTCGAAGCAATTTTGTAAAATTATTTTGAATGATTAAATACATGTTTGGAAGTGATTTTGAACATGATAAAAGTAATTTTAACCATTTCAAGTTAAATTTTTTCGATTAGTGGCTTAATACATCTTATAATGAACTCTGGTAGGAGTACAATGCAAAGCTTTCGGATTTTGGCTTGGCAAAGGCTGGGCCTCAGGGAGACAAAACACACGTTTCCACTAGAGTAGTTGGAACATATGGCTATGCTGCACCAGAATATCTAATGACTGGTGAGGAATTCTATTTATTTATTTTTTTAAAATTAAAGGCCATGTTTAATAACCATTTGATTTTTGGTTCTTGGTTACACCTATGACTTTTCTTCATTTTGTTATCTAGTTCGTAAATGTTTTTAAAAACGAAGCCAAATTTTGAAAACTAAAAAAAATTGTTTTTGTTTTTGAAATTTGGCTAAGAATTAAAATCATTTTGCGAAAAAGAGGAGCAAAATAACACCATTTTCAAAAATCAAATAGTTACAAATGGGTTAATGTACGGTAACTACCTATTATTTCGGATTTAACGTTTTATGAGTTACTTTGACAATCAAATATAGTAGAGTGAGACGACGGTCTCATTAGAATAGTCGAGGTAAAACAATATAAACATACTCCTATATTTTACTTGTGAGTGTTTTGATTCTGCACATAATTTAACTTATACTGGAAGGATTGGTATTTAACAATCTGTATCTCTTTGGCTCCTGACCATTTTTAGGACATTTGACGTCAAAGAGTGATGTCTATAGCTTTGGCGTCGTCCTACTCGAGATTTTAACTGGGAGGAGGTCGATGGACAAGAAACGTCCCAGTGGTGAGCAGAATCTAGTGTCGTGGGCTAGGCCATATTTAGAAGACAAAAGGAAGCTTTACCACATAGTGGATCCTCGCTTGGAGCTCAACTACTCCATCCAGGGGGTTCAGAAAATCTCTAAACTAGCTTCTCACTGCATCAGTAGGGATCCAAAATCTCGTCCCACCATGGATGAAGTTGTCAAGTTTCTCATTCCATTACAGGACCTTAACGACCTCGCCATCTTAGCCTATCATTCGCGCTTGTCTCAGCAAGGTCGACGAAAGAAGAAATCAGATGGACTGCACCAGCTAACATACACTCAGTCAAGAAACATTAGAACCTCTCCTATGAACGTCGGAATTGTTCATCGTCGTCGATGAACGGTAGGCTGTAACTCCTCAGAGCCAGAGAGAGCAACGGACGGAAGAGGAAAGGTACATGAAAAGCTTCTTCTTCTTCTGACCATGAATTTGGAACATTTGAATTTCTATGTATGGCTGTCTTTTTTGTTGTTCTGTGCTGTCATAGATGCAATCTTAAGATCGTCATTTGCAGCCTTGTGGTAACTCAAGAATGTCAATTGCTCTGAGTTTGGAATTATTGGCCATTGTGTTTGTGATTGTTGTGTACGTTTATATTGCTGGCTAGCATCTGCAATTTCTGATATTATCCATTGGGTCGTAACGTTCGTTCATACAACTTTACTTAGAGAGAATACGTTCAATTTATGGTGTTGTTTACTTAGAATTTAATATCCTATGAGTTACTATAACAATCGAATGTAGCTAGTAGATGATTGTTTAGTCAGAAAAGGCAAGTTGAGCTCGAGTTGACCGTTTACTTGGATATCGATAGATATAAGAAAAATAAAGTTGAATTTTGATATAGCTCTTACTAGAACTTGGAGAATTCAATTATTTGGGTCGAGTGGTATATTTTATATAAATCCATTTCTAATAAGATGATCATTTAATTATCGAGTGAAAAATCTTTATTTAAATAGGGAAGGAAGGAGGGAGGGAAAAAGGTTTTTCTCGGTTAGCTAAATGGGACTGGAGATAGAGACTACATTTCCCATTCCCGTCCTCGACTCCAACCCCACGTGGACATCTCTATCTATGCTTAGTTAAAATAAAAATTTTATTTTTATCTCAGTATATTCAATCATACAAAATTATCTGTCATTCAAATGATTTTACTCTCCTCGAAGTGCCTTGTGTCACAATTTATGGGAAAATGTATACGGATTTGGATTCTCCTTAAAATTTGTCATGAGCGTGTCAAGATCATGACACTGCGTTATTGAAATGTACCACAATGTCATACTGCAAGTCTTGTCTTATGAAGCCATATATTTTGTTAATGCCACCAACTGAGACCACAACTTGAAAACCACGCTTCTCTCTGCAAAAATATCAACGTCAGAGACCACAACCTGAAAGCCATGCTTCTCTTTGCAAAAATATCAACGTTAGGATCGGCCACGCAACATAGATAACTAAATTGTTAAATCATCATAAATTAACGTCTTGTTTTTAATTTTACTTTTGACCAAAAGAGAAAGTTATTCAATGGAAGTGTCTATACCATTCCACTTATTAAACTAAAAAAAAACAACTTCAGCTCTTTGAACACGAGAGTTTAGTTAGGGGGAGAGGTAGAACATTTTAACTTAAAAATGATGCAACCTTACGTATATTGAAACATGCATGCACGATTGAAAAAAGATCAAACGATAAAAACCCTACAAACCAAAACAAAGAAAAGACTCGAACTGAAAGAATGAAGTGATATTGGCGCGGCTCAATCCGAGACAGAATTTTCAAATAAAACAAAACTCGGACTTCAGATTGAACTGCACCAACATCGCTCGTAATCACTCTATGAATCTTTAACTTCCTTCTTAATTGCCTTACAAAATAACGCTCGCTCGACCTTCAAATCGAACTGAACCAACGTCGCTCTTAATCACTCTCGTTCTTAATTCCCTTGCTTTATAAGTACCCAAAAAGAGAGGGGAAATGAGGATCCATCCATGTTTCAAAACACACACAAAGTAGAGTTTCTTTTTGGTTCTCAAGCTTGCAGGCTTTGGGACCCCTTTGCCTCCCCACCATCTCTTTTCATTCCCTCATTTATGCACTTTATATATATATATAACTTCGATATTTTCGGTTTTATATTTTGGTTAAATTAGAGTTAGAGATGACGATGGTACAGAGCTTTGAGACGTTGCCGTTCCCGATCCTTACTTGATAGGGCTTTTTAGTCCATTTTCTTACACTCATATAAACATATATTTAGTACGATCCCGATTATGCACGTTTTTTAAAAAAACGACTCCAAAGTTAGATTTTATCCAACTTAATTTTGCACGACATTTAGGAATATTATTCTTCAAATAGGGTTTTTTAGTTCATTTTTTTTACACCTATAAACACATATTTAGTACGAAACTCATTATGCACGTTTTTTTAAACGACTCTAAAGTTAGAATTCTGTTTAAATTTCTGGGTTTGGAAGAATTTATTCAATCATCGATAATGTGCCTTAATCAAACCTCATTTTGAACAGAACTGATTGTTGTCGTTAAAACTAGCCCGTGAATTTAGCGAGAAAATGAACCTAATAAAAATTTTGAAATGTTTAAATTCATAATTTAAAAAAAAAAAAAGAAAAAAAAAAAGCTTAGAGCCCATCATTTAATGTGTTTTTATTGCAATGATTTAAAGAGCTCATCTCTTTGGAACATTTTTTCCTTCAAATTTACCGACAAATATAAATGAAATGGGTCAGAAATTTAACTTTATATTATATCCAATAATTAGTTATAAAAATAATCATATAAAGTTTTGGTTTTAATTTTGTCACACTTTTAAATTTTTTGCAAAGTTTTTATTTCCACTAAACTATATACTAAATAGACTTATTTAATTGGTGCATTCTCTTCAATTATTTTCTTTAAACAAATTCATTATCACGTTCTTAAAATCGCTCAAATTGGATATCAAAATGAACACTTAAAATTTTATAATTTATTAAGTTGAATCGAACAAATTGCTTGTAACTCGACTTTGCCTCCCCACCACTAACTGATATTGTCATCTTTGGACTTTCTCTGTTATGCTTCCCTCAAGACTTTAAAACGCGTCTGCTAGGGAAAGGTTTTCACACCCTTATAAAGTTATAAAGGGTGTTTCGTTCTCCTCTCCAACCAATGTGGGATAACACACAAAGTGTTGAAAGTGCTGGATTAGTCGAGAACTCAAGCTAGACTCATTGAATATATACAAGAAATAGCATTAGAGAGGAAATTAAGAAGGAAAAACCATGTAGCATTGAATTAATGACCGAACAATGTGAAACCCTAGATACGTCATTTTTTAAACTTGATGAAAAATTGAGTCCCGATCAATATTTTGAAAAACTATGGTAACGAAAGTTGACCGGACCGACCAAGTCTGGTTTATCGTGTTTTGGCTTGTCCCCTATATTATAGTCTTGTAAAAAGATTGAAATGTTGCCCTTGAAGAAGACAACTTCATGGTAAAGAAAGAAAAAAACAATGAAAGGGTATGGAGGTGAAGGCCCATGCTATAAAGAGAAGGCCAACCTTTGGCCATGCACTAAGGAGACATTGTCCTAGGGTGTGGCCTATGATTTCCTTTACCTTTTATTTCTTTTCCTTTTGTTCTAGAGAATTACAAAAACACCCTTTTTCATCATTTGAGTCGATAACTTTTGCACGCCCCGATCGAGAAACATCCGGTGAGATCCCACATCGGTTGGAGAGGGGAATAGATCATTTCTTACAAGCACGTGGAAACCTCTCCCGAACAAACGCGTTTTACAATCGTGAGTCTTGTGGCGATACGTAACATATGTTAAACGGAATCAAAGCTAGTGACACTGCCTTCCAGGGGATGAAATGTGAGATCCCACATCGGTTGGAGAGGGGAATAGATCATTTCTTACAAGCACGTGGAAACCTCTCCCGAACAAACGCGTTTTACAATCGTGAGTCTTGTGGCGATACGTAACATATGTTAAATGGAATCAAAGCTAGTGACACTGCCTTCCACGGGATGAAATGTGAGATCCCACATCGATTGGAGAGGGAAGACACATTTGTAAACAGTGAAGTTAACAATGATGCGTAACAGATTAAAGCTGACAATATCTATTAACAGTGGTTCGAGCTATTATAGATTCTCTCATAGCTTTTTTCTTTTTTCGATTCTAGATTAAGAAGAGTCTTACTTTGGTATATAATTTACTCTTCTTTTAGTTCTAACAATCCAAAAATAGTTATTATGAGAGAGCATGTGCATGCTCCACTCATGGCAAACATGTTTTGTTCTTCCCATTTCCTACTCAAATGAGAATGTTTGACCGAAATTGTCCTCTCTATTACTATCTTTGAAGTGAAGAATTGAACCATCGAATCGAACGAAGAAAGTTGATTGAAAATAGAACTAATGGCGATGATGTAAGAACAAGAACATTCCATCCATCAACTACCGAACGTGATCACGATAAGAAGTTCATTGGGCCACTAAGTATCATCTTAGGATTGAAATAAGAAAAGTATGAGTGGGAACAGATGTTCAAAAATTGTAGAACTATAATTTTTTTGTTCATTACAACGATATTGAGATGCTAACCACATTGTAACTGCGAGGGTTGTGTAGGAGAGTGAGATAGTGTGCGCGGGAAAGGGCGGAGGATGAAGTACTCATTATACTAGAAAATTTTCCAAATCATCTTATTTCTGTTTTTCATTTTGTTTAGAGTTCTGCAGGCATGATGCGCACCGATAGCGGTCGAGGAAGCTCATCGAGGCAACCGGAAGGTGCTGAGATTGTTTATTCGAAAGAAAATGTAACGATTCAGCCTACGCAGTTTGCGTCTGAAAGGATTCGTGGAAGATTGAGGTTGATCAAGCGAGAATCGTCTCTGTTCATTGTAAGCACCATTAATCAGGATTTCTTGTTTATTTGGAATGAGAAATCTGTATTTTGATGTTCATGCATCACTGGATATGTTTCTTGTGTTGACGCGGAGTCGGTGTTGTTGTTTTTGATTGTAGACATGGATTCCTTACGAAGGACAAAACTCAAATGCGAAATTATCGGAGAGAGGTAGTTTCCATTCTCTTCTTTCTATGAATTTCTTGTCTGTGCATTTCTTAAATGTAGATAGAAATCTGTACTCCATTAGAGCAGTGTTGGTCACTGAAGCGAGGTCTATCCGTCGCCATACTCCAGCAACAAATTATCACCATCTGGAAAACAACAAATTATATGTGATGTTATTGAGATGGATGTGTAGGTATACTACTCAGATGCCCTAGGAAATTTGACATTTCAGAAACTCATAATAGCCAAGATTATAGTTATCATTTCCATGGCTATAGGGCAAGGTAATAGTTGTGATTGAATATGTTGGATGAAAGTCTCACATCGGCTAATTTAGGGAATGATCATGGGTTTATAATCAAGGAATACTATCTTCATATTGGAGTGAGGCCTTTTGGTGAAGCCCAAAGGAAGAGCTTATGCTCAAAGTGGACAATATCATATCATTGTGGAGAGTCGTGTTCATCTAACACCCTCCTATAGAAGGGACAAGCCACCCCAACTTTGTGCCACCGCTTTGTATGGTAGGCCAATTTTATACTTCTGAAATTTGTTTTGAGTTCTCCTATATGCTGATGTTTATTATCATTTTAATCGTCGTGTACGTCGTTTTATGCCAAAGCACATTTTTTATAGTGAATTAGTTTCTCATGTGTTCTTTCTATTAATTACCTTGCTGATTAGATTCACATACAGAGAATTTGAATACGGAAAGGTTATGCATCTATGGGAGATCTTGTGGACTCATTATCTGTCTGAGCACCTACATCTATACATTTGTGTTGCGATCTTGAAGCGCTACCGTAACAAAATAATGGGGGAGCAGATGGACTTCGACACGCTCTTGAAGTTTATCAATGAGTTGAGTGGCCACGTTGACCTCGACGCTGCCATCAGGGATACAGAAGCTTTATGTGTGTGTTCAGGAGAGAATGGTGCTGCTAACATCCCTCCTGGTACCCCATCCTCATTACCACTGGATGATAGCTCATATTACGTTCAACAAGATGAAGTCTTGTGATATTAATTCCATTTCTTCTTGATTAACAAGCACTGATAGTCCAATGGCACAATTTGCCATCTTACTGGGTGAAAAAGAATAAGGATTTTGACAATAAAAGCCTACCTGAACATGGGGTTTCTCAAAACCTAAAGAACTACAAGTCACATGTTCTCCAGTGATGCATCAACACTACTGCATCCAAATGCTTCAATCAGGAAGAAGGGATCAAGGTGGTTATAGTAAGGCTCATCGTCGAAGTTAAAAGTCGCGTTATTTGCAGGTACCATTGGGCAGTTTATATTATAATAACTTGTTATGTCATCCATATTCCAAAGATCTGTAACTTCTCTGTTCTCTTCCTGGCTCCTTCTCTGTATATCATGTGCCTGATTTGCCCCATTGTCACTGCACATTTGCGGTTGAGGATAGCTAGTCTGGTTGATAACTTTCTTCTGCTTCTTATTATTCCCGTCGTCCTCATCCATTTTCTTGCAGCTGTTTGATTCATTAACTTTTCTTTTATCTTGCAGGCCATTCTTGTTCAAATGGGTATTCCAGTAGTTCTTCACCTCATTATCAGTTCGACCAGGAAGCCGACCAGCAATCAATGACCATCTGATGGAAGAAGTAACACCGTTGAAATATCCAAACATTCAGTCAGTTTACTCTTTTTACTATAAGTATTGATTAAGCTTTGGAGATTAATTCGATACAAACCGACCTGTTGCCTAAAAGTTTATGCATACGGATAATTAGGTCCTCTTCCTCTTTGGACATGCCCCCACGCTTTATATTGGGACGGAGGTAATTCTTCCATCTTAGTCTGCAGCTTTTCCCACCTCGCATCAAACCTGAGAGACCAGGTTAGGAACACATACACACATGCACCACATAAATGCAAAAAAAAAAAAAAAAAAACCCGGACATCTTTGTCTCACTGTCTGTGTTAGAGTTATGTGAAAGATGAATCAGAGCCGATATAGAAATGTCTGTGTGCGTATTTGATATCGATCGATAATAGATAGTTGTGAGGTAATTTTTCTTTTACCTGACTCCTGGGAGACAGTTGCCCAATTCCCTTCACCATGAGTTTCCACATAGTTTCTGAGGATCAAATCTTCTTCTGGTTTCCATAAATTTTTCTTTGCCTGTTGCTTCATCGCTTTACTTTCCTCCATCACTCTTTTTTCCTCTTTCAGGTTGGTGACAATACACTTACAGGTTGTAATGATAACTCATATGATTAGATTTCTATATATATGACAGCAAAATAGGCACCCAGCACTGTCACATATTACTCGCAGGATGTTGCATTGTTGGGTCATGCATGCATCATCATTACGTTATTTGAGCTGGTGGATTGACGTGAGGGCCCTGGTTTGCTAAAAGCATATCTGCCTGCTTCTCAATCAAGACAGGTATTTCTCTCTCCCTTCTTAGTATATTATTATTGAGCCTAGTTGCTAAAATAATAATTTTTACATAGTTTCAAAAAGGCAGAAGTTCAGTAAGAACCCAAACCCACCGCTAGTAGATTTTGGACTTTTTCTTTTGGGCTTCTCCTCAAGGTTTTTAAAACTCGTTTACTAGGGAGAGATTTTCACACCCTTATAAAGAATGTTTCGTTCTTCTCCCCAACCAATGTGGGATCTCACCATCCACCTCCTTTAGGGCCACTCATTCCCTTCTCCAATCGATATGGGACTCTCCCCTCAATCCAACCCCCTTTAGGGCCCAGTGTCCTTGCTGGCACACCGCCTCGTGTCCACCCCCTTTTCAGGGCTCAGTCTCTTTTCTGTCACATTGCCCAGTGTTTAGCTCTAATTGCCTAAGCTCACCACTATCAAATATTATCTTCTTTGGACTCTCTTTCAGGCTTCCCCTCGTAATTTTAAAAACGCGTCTGCTAGCAAGAAGTTTTCACACCCTTATAAATAATGTTTCGTTTTCCTCTCCAACCAATGTGGGATCTCACAATAACAATACTTTCGGACCCTTTCATTTTTATTGTGGGTCATGTGAAGGAAGGTACTACCTACTATCTGGAGGAAGCTTTAAGTATTTAACAAGCTTTCGTAAGGAGCCACTCAAAGAAAAACAATGCAGCTTTTGCTAGAGAAGCAACCAGCCAATTGGGTCATCTTTTTGAGGTACAAATTTGAGAAGAAAAATAATTGAAGTGTTCCTTGGCATTGTTACTGAGACAGAAGAGACTGATATGATTGCCCACATTTTTCTGCCATTTCTCTATCCATTTTTCTACTTGCAGGCGCTCGTAAAGATTCCATATCCATTTAGCTACTGTTCTTCCCTAATCACTATGATTTTTTCCCTTTTGCACCTGCCTGCCTGCTTCTCCATCATGTACACGCACACTCCTTACAAACTCTTGTTTCTGAACTGAGTAGGCATATCATAAGAGGGTCGGGTTGTTTCTTCATCTCTTCGTAAAAACAAATATTCATCATTTTATGGTACTTTTAATTTTTTAAGTTAAAATTTGGTGTGAGCTGCAGTTTACTAGTCAAATATGAAAGCAATGGGGATAAATCTTTAACGTGAGTCTCACGTCAGTTGGGGAGGGGAGGGGAGGGGAATGAAACATTTTTTATAAGGGTGTGGAAACCTCTCACTAGTAGACGCATTTTAAAAACCTTGAGGGGACGCCCAAATAGGACAATATCTATTAGCGGTGGGCTTAGACGGTTACAAATGGTATCAGAGCTAGACACTAGACGGTGTGTCAGCGAGGACGTTGGGCCCTAAAGATGGGTGGATTGTGAGATCCTACATTGATTGAAGAGGGGAACGAGTGTCAGCGAGGACATTGAGCCTCGAAGGGGGTAAACTGTGAGATCCCACATCGATTGAAGAGGTGGAATAGAGCATTCTTTATAAGGGTAGGGTATGGAAACCTCTCCATAGCATTAAAAACCTTGAGGAGAAAGCCTAAAGACAATATCTGTTAGTAGTAGGTTTACGCTGCCACGTCTAAACTCTTAGTTTTATATCAAATAGGCTAATTTTAAAAACCCCTAAACTTTCAATCATGTTGGGTAAAGTTCCTAACATAATCAATATTCTTTTAAACCAACCGATCTATTAGACATAAAATTAAATTGTACATAATAAAAACTTAACTATACAGATTTGTATATAAACGATCGGTTAATTTAAAAAATGTCGTATATGTCACAAAACCTATTAGACGAAAAATTAAAAGTTTGGAAAACCAATTATAAATGTGGTCTGATTATACAAGAACAGCTGCCACTATGTTCAAATATTGCTCAATTATAACTCTATTTTTTCCTTTTCTGCTATGAGATGGCTACCCATTCTTTTCCTTTCCCACTATGTTTTGTACCTCCCTCTGCCCAACAGTTCTCTAAATCAAAGAAATAGTGTTTGTTGGGATAGGATTCCATCATGCCTTGGACAGAACCTCCTTCATGGATTCCATAATTTAGATTGCAAAAAGCAAAAAAAAAACAGAGGAAGTTTTATTCTTGTATAACAAAATGTTACTATGAAAAGTTCTGTTAATTTACTTAAGAACTTCATTGAAAGCTTTTAGAAAACACCCAAACATTGAGAGTCCATAGAAAATTACGAGCGGAGTAAAAATGAAGTTTTTTACTGTTCCTAGTGTTAGATGAACACGACTCTCCACAATGGTATGATATTGTCCACTTTGAGCATAAGCTCTCATGGCTTTGCTTTGGGCTTCCCAAAAGGCCTCATACCAATGAAGAGTGTATTCTTAGATTATAAACCCATGACCATTCCCTAAATTAACCGATGTGGGACTTTCATCATCCAACACCTAGAACTGAACACTAACAAAAAGAAACAGATGGCAGCTTTTACCCAATAAGAGCACAAATTCCAAAGCATAGAAATGAAAGGATTTTGACACATTTGGGCCTCTTAGAGGCTGTGATTCCCTTCCACTTTTTCCCACTAATTCCACAATCACATACCCATCTTTCTTTTTCTAAGCTGAGATTCCCTCTCTGTTAAAGTTGGAACCCAAAAATTGCAATCATTCTCAAATCAAACCCTTCAAAACAGCCCCCCTCTGATTCTGTTTCTGTTTGCTGTTTCTTTTTCTTTTTCTTTTCTTGGGAATATTTGAACTCTTTGAAAGGCACACAGTTTGCTCTCTTTATGCTATATTATTGACTCTACCCTTCCATCTCTATGCATCATAATCATAGTCACATATCTAGTAGTTTTAGTTTCATTGAATTTGTAATAGTTCAAGCCGGTTCTTTTTAGGCTTTTCCTTTTGAGCTTTCCTTCAAAATTTTAAAACGTGTCTACTATGTAAATGGTCTAGCTTTACTTCGACTAGTACTTTGCATCATCCGGTGATTGGCTCTGTATCATTTGGAACAGTTCAAGCCCACCGCTAGCAGATATTATCCTCTTTGGATACATCGGAACAAGTGCGAGTGAGGATACTGGTTTACGAAGGGGGTGAATTGTGAAATCTCACATCGGTTGGAGAGGGGAACGAAATATTATTTATAATGATATGGAAATCTCTCCCTATCAGACATGTTTTAAAAACCTTGAAGGGAAGCTCAAAATGGAAATTCCAAAAAAGACAATGTTAACTTGTCGTGGGTTCGGGTTGTTATAGGATTATTCGTAAATATGTAACTTATATGGTTGTTGAGATCTAAATAGTTGAAGAAATGCTAAACCTCATCAAATATTGGTTTCAATAGTCACTCAAATTAAGAGTTCAGCCATATGGAATTATGTCTTTACAATTAAAATTCGTACACGGATCTAACTATATTTTCTTTCTCTGCAAATAGAAACTTCATCCTCAACCCTTATTTTAAGCTGAAGGGCATATTTGCACGACTATAAAACAGCTATAAAAAGTTATGTCTATCAATCAAGTTGGTGGTTCTTGATTAGTTCTTGGACTTTCAGGTCGTTTTACTCTCTTTCAAACAGTACAAGACTCGAGTTAAACCGACCTTCCCTCTCATTTCAGGACAAGGCAAGGAGTTCATTATCCAATATCTCGACCCCTCAAACAAAAAGAGAAAAAAAAAAAAAAAGGGAAAAGTAGAGAAGAATAGAAAGAAAGAAAGAATCTTGTACGTGTGAATGATATAATCCAAGATGGACTTTTCAAAGTGTCCTTTTCCATCGCTTTGTTTTTATTTATTTATTTATTCCTTTTTTAACATTAAGGGTTATGCACTAAATTAAGAGTAAGTTGATTAGTTTAAATAAATGAAAGGGACAAAACATGTCATGAAAGTCACAAACCCCACCCACTTTGCTTATTATCAAAGCAAACCAATTTTTTTTTTTTTTTTTTTTTGTCTTTCTCTATTTATATATTATGTTTATATAGCGAGGATCAAAAGTCTTAATCAACTTCCTAACTCCGACAATAAAGATAATTATGATGTCAATGCCACAATCTTTGCATCAGAATTACGGGACACGTTTTAGTTCTTTATGTTTATAGGAGTTTACGATGAAATTTACCATTTCATCTTGGAAATACGTTCCTGATTGTATTAGATATTGTTATCAGCATTATTTATGAATGACGTGAGATCTATTAGCAGTTAAAGATTGTTTATAAAAAAAATTGAATTAAATAGAAAAAGCATATAATATAAAAAATATTTAAAATAAAGAAGATATAATAGAGATTATGTGAAATATAATATAATAATGGGTAATTCCTATGAAATAATTTATACTTTAAAAAGAAATAAAATTAAAAAATTTAAAAATCACAAGAGTGGGTCTTGGGGCTCTCTTCATTGGGTCAATACATTTCTTTGGCCTTAAATGTATCGTGTCCACTCACACGTGCGCTCCTATAGAATAATTTTTTTGTCTAGGTATTTGACTGTGAACCACATACGTTCACACTTTTTTGGTGGTCAGATTAACCTAACAAAAAAATATTTTTACTCGGGAGTCAAACCAAATCGATTTTTTCTTCTCTCCAACTAGCATACTTGTTGGCACTCTTTCTTTTTTCGAATCGATGTGGGACCCCATCAAATTCACCCCGCTTTGGGGCCTAGCCTCCTTACTGGTACACCGTCTCATGTCTATCCCCTTTGGGGAACAGTCTCCTCCCACCCCACTTTGGGGACCAACGTTCTTATTGGTACACCGTCTCGTGTCTACCCCCTTTGGGGAATAGCCTCCTCACTCTTTCCTTTTTCTAATCGATGTGAGACCCCATCAAATTCACCCCACTTTGGGGCCTAGCGTCCTGGTACACTATCTCATGTCTATCCCCTTTGGGGAACAGTCTCCTCCCACCCCTTTTTGGGGCCCAACGTCCTTACTGGTACACCGTCTCGTGTCTACCCCTTTGGGGAACAGTCTCCTCGTTGGCACATAGTCCGGTGTCTGGCTCTGGTACTATTTATAACGCCTTAGATCCTCTGCTAGCAGTTATTATCCTCCTTTAGCTTTCCCTTTCGGGCTTTCTCTCAAAGCTTTAAAACGTGTCTACTAGGGGAAGGTTTCCACACCCTTATAAGGGTGTTTTGTTCTCTTCCCCAACCAATCTAGGACATCACAGTAACTCAAGTTGTTTGAGTTATCTAGTCATATGAACACGAGTAAGGTTGAAAAATGGAAATCGAGGATCTAAAATTGTTCGAGTCATCTAGTCATATAGACACGGGTAGAGTTGGAAAATAAAAAATGAAAATTTAAAGTTGTTCGAGTCATCTAGTTATATGAAAACAGATAAAGTTGAAAAATAGGGAATGAGAAACCACTGCTACTAGCCTTTCGTAATGCTCCTAGAACTCGAACTAAGCGTGGTTGCATGATTTTTACAAATTATAACATATATTTTAAAGTTTAAATTAGAGGTTTAATTTCTAAACTTCGAGATTTACTTCTATTTTGTCCTAATCTTTCAAAAATATTTAAAAAGTCCCCAAACTTTCAATTTGTATTTAATGAGTCACGCCAAAATTTAAAAATTTTACAAATTAAATTAAAAAAATAAAAATTTTATTAAATTATTATTTCACTTATCTTTATTTTATTTTATTATTATGACAATCTTATCAAATAGATTATACTATTAAGTTGACATTTGAAATTGAATATATTAATATTATTATGACATTTGATTGATTAAAATATATTGTGGATTTTTCATTATTAAAGAATATATATATATATATATATTATAAAAAATATATATTAAAAAAAGAATAGAACACGTGTAAACATCCTAGAAACTTCTTTGTTGAAAATAATAATGCAAAATTAAAAACATCCCTTTCCTTTTTTATTTTTTATTTTAAAAAAATGATAAAAGTGCAAATTTATTAGCAATTTTTTAATCTATTAATTATCACTTATTTTAAAAAATTATATTTGGAAATAATTAATTGTATCTACTAATTACCATAATTTAATTAATTAGTTGTATTTAACAAAAAGTGTAATTAATTATGAATCTGGATTTGGGGCCTATTTAGAATTTTATATTTTTTATGACTAAAATAAGAATCATTCTTCTCAAATTATTGAAAGAAATTTATAAATTAAAAAATTATTAAAATTAATTAATTAATATTTATTGGGTCCCACCTGACAAAGATTCACTTTTTTTACCTCATTTGTAAATTTATAGTCATTAAAAAATGATAATAATAATAATAATAATACTAATGTAATTATTAAAGAAAATGTCATTTTTACTAAAAGTATTCTTTCAAAAAGTATTATTTAATTTTTTAAAAATTATTATTTAATGGCTTTTTTTATATTCCTCCTTATTTCTTTTAAATTTTAATTTTAATTTCAATTAAATTAAACCCTTTTCTTATTTTATTATCTTTTTTACATTTTTTATTTGAAAATTTTATAATATTTAACCATTCAACTAATAAATTAAATTTGAAATTTCCTATTTTCACAATTCATCTCTATCACTATTTTTATAAATTTAAATAAAATTTCAAGTAAACTATTTCTTTTTTCCTTTAATTATTAGAAAAATAAAATAAAATAAAATAAATGCACATCCATCGACCATAGCTTAGCTTAATACGTTACGATATCTAATGTTCAAAATCAGCTATAACTAAAACATATTTCTTCGACTAAAACGTCATGATTTAATCTTCACTCTCGACATTGTTGAACTGAATAAAATATTAGATTATTTTGATTAACTGTACAGATAAATAATTTATTATTTTAATGGATTAGGTAAGTCTCACTCTATGTTAAAATAGACACGAATGTAGACAATAACACTCTCCCGTCATTCTAGATAAATACGAAATGGTCTGATTAGAACCGTTTAAAAATAAGTGTCATGCGGAATAGACACATGGCTGTTTTTATCGCGATATATTGACGATATGATAAAATCACGTATCACGGTATGATAAGCGAGATAATGAGATGGTGAAAAAGCCTGTTGCCTTATTTTAGCATCCGATTCTTACACGCTTGTTTAATGGCAAAAAAAGTAATTGAAATATACAAAAGGATAAACGCTACTCGCGCGAGTAGGGAAGGTTTCTACTCGCTTGACCTATTGTGCAACGTGTCATTTCACCTACCAAAATTTTATGAGATTTTATTGTAAAAAAATTATTATCATAAATAAATATAAAAAAATAATACTCCTAATTTTTAAATTTTTTTTTTAATAATACCTGATGAGGTTTTGGAGCTTTTTCGATTATTAGACGAATACGAGAACAGGTGTCAGGAATGCCATAGAGGTCACAAGGTCTAAAATTCCCTAACTTATTTACAGTGATAGGTCAGTGAACTGCTCGGGATTGGACCAAGGCAAGTCTGCCCGAAAGCTCAAAGCATTAGGCTCTTGTCTCGCTCAGTCTACTCTAGGCACTCTATCTTTCCCAACCTTCTTATTTGAAAAATGGTATCAGACTCTCCATCGAATGCGACTGCAACTATCCCTGCTTTCTTCGAAGTGGTAGGATTGAGACGCAGAAATCTCATGTCCTTTAAACTCCGAGTGAACCGATAGGTTGGAGCAAATAAACCTTGGGTCGGGAAGCTCTAGATAATGATAATTTTTTTAAAATTTACCACCATTGACAGAATATTTCTACAATAGAGACTATTTACAGGAATTCTATCGATTCATTAGGACTATTAATGTGATAGCCAAAGTCTATCGCTAACATATAATGTATGATTTGACCCACTACATATCGTCGTCGGCCTCACAAGTTTCCACACTCTTGTAAGGACCATCGATGTGAGTTCTCACAATCCACCTTTTCGGGTCGAGTGCCGTTGCTAGCACACTGCTCCTGTGTCTGACTCTAATACTATTTGTAACAACTTAAATTTGTCAAATATTGTCTGATTTGTCAAGTTAAGTATTGTCGGTAGTGTCCTAATTTTAAAACGCTTCTGTTAGGAAAAAAGGTTTCCGTACTATTGTTTGTATGAATTGTGAGAACCCACATCAATTAGGAATCGGATTCTACGTCATCTTTGATAAAGAAAAGTATTATTCTTCGCTTTTTAATTTTCTTATATACAAAACTTTATAAATAATCACGTTTTTTGAAAAAACGAGATAGAGTAATGATAGAAAGATGAAAAAAAAAGAGATAAAAATAAAGAGAATCCATATATTCTAATTTGTTTTCACATTATAAAATTAATTTTTTTATATTCATTTTTAAAAATTATATTTGTTTTATCATGATTATTTATTTTATTTGTGAGAAAATATTAAATTTTTTTAATTAAAATTTAAAAAAATATTTCTGTAAAATTAGTGCTTAAACGAAGTTTTAATATTCTATTTACCATTTTAATTTATTTTATAATACCAAAATGAGATTTTTTTTAAGTTTGAAAAATATTGAGAAAAAAAACATGAAAATAATTAATAAATAAAAATGGGTGGCCGCTCAAAACGACGCCGTTTTAAAGAGAGGTAAAGAAAGGCCATAGACTACCACGTGTCGAACAATGGATGGTTGAAATTTTAAAATCAATTTAAAGCGTCTTTTTCCGTGCCACGTATTTCAACCAAAGGGTCACGTTTTGCATGGCAACTCTTCTACTCCAACCTCATCTTTCAGCGCGTGACTCTCACGCTCCCTTTTATCTTTCTCTTTCTTCTTTTTTTCCTCATAAATTTATTCATTTATAGTATGTTTGATTGGTTGGAAATATTTTGGAAAATTAAATACTAATTCCAACCCTTCATTATTTCTTCTCCCAATGTTAACTTATTTATTTTCAATTAAATTTATAGTTTACCGCTCTTTTTTAGACGCAGATAGAATAATCGAGAAATAGAGCTCAATAAAAGAACGAGAAGACCTAGAATGTAGAATATCATAACAGGAACGATTCAGCATATTTAGATTCCTATATATCTGCTTATTAGGTCTTATAAAGGACTGAGCAAATGACATACAATACTCGAATTCTCGATATAAACATCCAATCTATCAATATAGGAGTTAAACACGGTATTTATGCACGTCGTGTGATTTTTTAGGCATGACACCGAGTAAGTATCCAAAGAAAATTCGTGTTATAAAAATTGTTAACCTTTGGTAAAATAAATAAAAAAAAAAAAAACAACCGAACCACCTATCTTAAATGAAGTTTTTTAAAATTATTTATGTCAAATCTGTTGGATGATGAAAGTCCCACATCGACTAATTTAAGAAATGATCATGAGTTTATAATCAAGAAATAATATATGGAGAATTAAACCTAAAAAAGAAAAATATTAATTAGGAATATCATATAAATTAATATATTTCCCTTTTCTTTAATTAATTTTGTCCAATTAAAAATAAAGGAATTTTAAAGTTTGTTTTAATTTAATATACTAAATACAGAAATTGTAATAATAAATATTTTCAGTTACTTTTTAAAAAATATATAATAAAATCTAATTTAATTATTCGTGGCGGCTTTATAAATAATACGTGTGACACATTTATATTTGAATTGTTATTACAAATAATAAATAAATAAATAAATATTTAATACAACTTTATTTGAAATCATTCTTTTAGTACAACCTTCATTGAATCCAAATATAATAATAATAATAATAAAAGAAATATAATTAATAATTTATTTATTTATTTATTTATTTATTTGGAATTTTCTTGACAAAGTAGAAGGAAACTTCGTTGTCATTACCTACAATATCAATATTCTAAGAGTCAAAATTTGTGTGCCCATCATTAAATCCATTATATTATCGAAAATATTTGAATTTACTCGAACATGATCGGAATGTTAAATCGAGCTGAGCTCAATAGTTTTTTATATGCATTATCGACGGTGAAATTAAACGTTCAAATCTTTTCACTCAAAATATTGTTGAACTGATTTCTCATTAAGACTTTTCGACTTTTGATCGAGCTACGATTTTCTATCTCGTCCAAAGATGACCTACTGTAGAGCTTCGAACGGTAGGTCCATCGATATTAAATTCCATAAAGCTTGGTCCACGGTTGTGGAATACGTGCTGAAAGAAGATTGCTCGCCCCACATTTGGGGAGAATTTACACCCAAAGATTTGCAGGGAATGGTTCATTGCTACCTATTTCATTCGACGAATGAGCAAATGGAAAATGATGTAGAGTTGGTTTACTACTCGATGGGGAGCATTTTGAATATGCTCTGTTATTTGACGATCGAGCCTCAAACAATGAGGCATAGTGAAAACGTCGACTCCTTGTGCATCTAGACCCTACACGAAGTAAGTATAATGAGAAAAGAAGTCACTGATGTTAACCATAGATTGACCCATTAGTACGCTAATTGATAAAGTCATCAAGTAGCTGGTTACATACTTGAGGACGGGACGTTATGTAGTAAAGGCTACTTATTACTTTTCTCAAATGTCTTATCTCTAACGAGACTAGCTGTGTCATACGAAAAATCCATGGAAGAACATGTGGTAACCACTCGAGAGTTAAATCCCTCGTACTCAAAGTAGTGAACACAAGGTAAACACAAGCTAACCATGGTCAACGACGCACAAAAATGCACCAAAAGGAGGAGCTCAACGTTTGAGAGGAGGAGTCCGACTCCTAAATTTAAGTTGACCCGTGCAAAAATGGTTCGAAATCCAAAAAATTAAGAAAGATTGAGGTAGGTCAAGATGGGTCGGTCCATATAAGCCAACGTATACTAAGGAGACCGATCTATGTCCGACGTAGTTATTGAGTCAAATATTATTTTATTTTATTTCTCATTCTCTCTCTTACAAAATAGATAATGTACTTAAACAAAACAATGGCTGGTCTTGAAAAAAGAGGGAAACAAGAAGGTTATTTTTGTAATTTTATTAGGTAGTGGGTGAAGTTAGAAAATCCCGCAAAAGCAGCCGAAGCTTTAAGACAATATAATTACAATGACTTATCATGTACTTATCAAATGATAAGTGAGAGAACTTATCACAGCATTATTTATCATCTCGTTCTCGGTCGCGCGGTCGCGGTATTTAATTTGTCCGATCTCTGTTTCTTCGCATTTCTCTCTCTTCTAAATCCCTAATCCTCTCGTCTTTCTGTGTATAAAAGCTTCCACCAGAAGTGCTTGAGAGAGAAACTAGAGCGAGAAAAAGCACTGAAACTCTTCTAAATTTCTTAGTCTTCGTCGTATTCATCTTCATCCGTTGAAGGACTTCCGATCTGACTTGCCTATCTCGCGGAGGTATTGGTTATTTTGCTATCTGGTCATTTCTGTAAATTGTTATATGTAATTCGTAACTTTCTCAGCACGTTCGGTTTTGGATTTCTTGTCTTGGAAATTGTAATTTTCTGTGTTTTTGTGCGTTTTGATGTTGCTAATGTTGTTGATCTGCTTGGGTAGATCGTTCGGAGGCTTGTTCTTAAAATTGAAGACATAAATATGTCTTCGCTTAGCAGAGAGCTCGTGTTTCTCATACTTCAGTTTTTGGACGAGGAGAAATTCAAGGAGACAGTTCATAAGTATGTTTAGTTTTCTTTTGAATTTTCTTGTCGTTTTGTCTTCGCATGTCTGTTGTAATTTGGGTGGTCTTGCTGATTTTTGTTTTTGTTTTGGTGGAGGTTGGAGCAAGAGTCGGGGTTTTTCTTCAACATGAGATATTTTGAGGATATGGTTACGAATGGCGAGTGGGAAGAGGTGGAGAAGTATCTATCTGGTTTCACGAAGGTTGATGATAATAGATACTCCATGAAAATTTTTTTTGAAATTCGGAAGCAGAAGTACCTTGAAGCTTTAGACAAGTAAAGATAAATTCTATGAATTTGATTTCTGTTGCTATGCTTTTTCATTTGACAGTTTGCTTTCTTCACGTCAACTTTACTAAGGATAGAATAAAATTGTAGGCCGGATAGAGCGAAAGCTGTGGATATTTTAGTTAAGGATTTGAAAGTGTTTGCGGCATTTAATGAAGACCTTTTCAAGGAGATTACACAGTTATTGACTTTGGATAACTTCAGGTACGGGTTACTTGGTTTCAAAAAATGTAGTTGCTCAGATACCGTGGACCTTTTGTTCCTGAATTTAAATTTATGTTTTTCTGTATCAATGTTAGGAGATCTCATGAAACGTGTTATTTTGCACAGAGACAATGAGCAGTTATCAAAGTATGGAGACACTAAGTCTGCTAGGGGCATAATGCTTGCTGAATTGAAAAAATTGATTGAAGCTAATCCACTTTTTCGTGATAAGCTTCAATTTCCAACCTTGAAGAACTCAAGATTGCGTACTCTAATTAATCAGAGGTCTCTTGACCAATTCTGTTTTTTTTTTTCTTTTTTTTCTTTTTTTCTTTTGTTGTTATCTCGCTATTTTATGGGTGGATTATTGTACTAATTTTTAAAACCTGAATTTTCTACATTCTTTTTTTCCAAATTGAGGATGCAGTTTAAATTGGCAGCACCAGCTCTGTAAGAATCCGAGGCCAAACCCTGACATCAAAACCTTATTTGTAGACCATAGTTGTGGACAACCTAATGGTGCCAGGGCTCCATCTCCTGTGACTAATCCCTTAATGGGGTCTGTTCCGAAGGCTGCAGCCTTTCCTCCCTTGGGTGCACATGGTGTAAGTTTAGAAGGAGATTGTTCTGTTTTATGATTTGTCAAGATATTAGATTGTTTTTTATCCTCTGGAGTTTGAATGCTGGTCTTCTTTGTGGGCGTATAGCCATTTCAGCCTACACCAGCTGCTCTTCCTACTTCTTTAGCTGGATGGATGGGAAATCCGTCCTCTGTGCCTCACCCATCAGCTTCTGCCGGGCCTATTGGTCTCAATGCAGCTAATAATGCAGGTAGGATGTGAATCTTCTTCTTCCTTTTTCCTCTAAGGGTGAGGGTATAAGCATTTACATGCTTGCATTAATTATGCTGCATATGTATGTGATAAACACTTAGTCTTTTATCTTCGTCCATGGCATAATTTATAAGTTGAATAAACAAGGTGAAGAAAAGTATAACAAAATAATAGCGTGTAATTTTTTTATATTATTTGAATTGATCACTGTTCAACCCTTCTTGTTGTGATGGGTGAAGATGACAAAATAATATCGTGCAATGCTAGTCAAGTTTCTTTATTGTTCACCTCTATCTACTCTTGTGTTTTTTTTTCTTCTGATCTAATCTCACCCTGTGATTTCTGATTAATTTTGTTAGCAGCTATTTTAAAGCGTCCCAGAACTCCTCCTACCAATAACCCAACTATGGACTGTCAAACAGCTGATTCTGAACATGTGTTGAAACGAGCAAGACCATTTGGATTATCTGAAGAGGTACTGCTTAACTGCTTCTACTTTCTTTTTTATTTCTTTTACTCTCTTTTCCCATGTATTTTATACATTCCAGAACATTGCCTTTCAGCCTTCACGTTATACATTTTAATTGAAAGTCTTAGCACTTATCTCCTGTAAGAAGGAAAAAAAAAAAAAAAAAGAACCAGAAAAATAAAAAGAAAATCCCGAAATCTCACCTCAAATGATTCTTAAAAATTAAGCAATAGAATATGTAGCAAGGTTGGCAAAATTGCTTAAGAGAGACAGAATCCCCTTGCATCAAGATCATTTTCGATTTACTTAGCTGCATAGGCGCACAAATAGCAGCTTGATTTTTGGATGAGTAAGTTTCACTTTTGGACTCCAGACCCCAGTGGGGTTTTTTCTTGTAACTTGCTCTTTCAATGGTTGCTAATTCCTTTTCAGTTAGTGAGTCAGTTTTTTTGTGTCTGTGAAAGGTGAAAGCTCCAATGAAGTTCAATTCTTCGTTTAGTAGGTTATCCACAAAAGGGTTAATACTTTTGATAGATTTTCGAGAAAATTGTCTTTGCTTTTTTGGGCCATTTTGTCGCATGCTTTGTTGGAAGGTGGAGAAAGACTCGATCACTTGCTTTGGGGGTGCGATTTTGCACCCTCCATTTGGTCTCTTTTTCATGTATTTGGCTTTCAGTTTACTGGACACAGAGGTTGTAGAGAGTTGATCAAAGAGTTTCTTCTCCATCTGCTTTCTTGTGAGAAGTGAAGATTTTTATGGTGGGTAGGGATTTGTAGGGTGAGAAGAATAATAGAATCTGTAGAGGGATTGAGAAAATTTACAGTTATGCCGGGTTCTTTGTCAGGTTCTATGTTTCCCTTTTGGTGTGAGTTTCTAAGTTGTTGCTGTTGTTTTTGTTTTTTCCATTTTTCTTGTGTGTGTGTGTACTGCAGGGTCTTAATTTACCTGATTGAAGCTGTTTTCTTTTGTCGGGTTCCTTCTGTGGGCTTCGTTTTTTAAATGCCCTTGTATTCTTTCAATTTTTTTTTTCTCAATGAGAGCTCAGTTTCTTATTTTCTTATAAAATCATTTCTTGATATGCCAAGGACACCTGCCAGTCACGGTGAAAATACCTTTTGTAGGTTCCCTCCTAATTTCCTCATTGATGGTTTTGTGCAGGTCAATAATTTATCGGTAAATATTCTTCCTGTTGGATATGCCAACCAGGGTCATGGACAGAGTTCCTACTCCTCTGATGACTTGCCTAAGAATGTTGTTACGAACTTGAGTCAAGGATCAGTTGTCAAGAGTATGGATTTCCATCCACAACAACAAACTATACTTCTTGGTACGCCCCAATTTAATTTAGAAGCAATATCAACATTCTTTTGTTATTATGTTATTAACTTTACCTGGCTTGGTGCTGGATAAGAGTGCACATCTCACATTTCTTTCCATTTATTTTGAAATTCAGTTGGAACAAATGTGGGTGACGTCATGATCTGGGAGGTTGGTGGCCGTGAAAGGATTGCTATTAGAAATTTTAAAGTCTGGGATCTTTCAGCATGTTCAGTGCCTCTACAGGTTTGGTTTCTGTTTCATTGGGCTCCCATGAAACATCAAGTGTTAGATTGATAGGTGAGGATTCAATTTCGAGGTATTTAACTCTTTGGTTCACTTATAGGCATCTTTGGCCGGTGATTATACTGCATCAATCAATCGTGTTATGTGGAGCCCTGATGGAACAGTTTTTGGTGAGTTCAGTCTGTTTTTTTGCTTTTTTTTCCCGTCTAATGTTGACTCTTGATAAGTTGTTTCATTTGAGAATTGTTTTTTTACGAAAATTGGCAATTGACTAGTTTGGATTGCTTTTCAACATTCAGGCGTTGCATATTCAAAGTCCATCGTGCATATATATTCCTATCAGGCTGGCGATGATTTAAGAAACCACTTAGAGGTTTGTGCTGGGGGGAAATCTCGATCAATTTCGTCTTAGTACCTCCATATAATCATAGTTTCCAATTCAAAATGCTCAATACTAATTTTGTTTAGGTTAGGTGATTGACTTTTTTTTTTCTCGCCTTCATTTCAAAATACAGATCGAGGCTCATGTTGGCAGTGTCAATGATCTTGCCTTTTCATATCCAAACAAGCAGCTAAGCTTGGTTACCTGCGGGGAGGATAGGGTTATTAAGGTTCGTTCCTAAGTGACTTTTAGATGATGTTCACTTACAAGTTTGGTGTTTCTTACTACCTTTTTCATATTTTGCAGGTGTGGGATACAGTCACTGGAGTTAAGCAGTTTACTTTTGAGGGTCATGATGCACCAGTGTATTCTATATGTCCTCATCACAAGGAGAGCATTCAGGTAATATGAAGCCCATTATGTTCATTTTATGGCATTTTTTGTGAAATGGAGCATTATTATTTCTGTTTTCTTTTTATGAAAAACCAAATTTCATGGAGAAAATGGAAGGATATATGACTAGGTAATTAAAAAATATAAAATAAATAAAGATACCAACAATGCTAAAATAATTTAGAAAATAAAGAAATGAAGGGCCAAAACCACTGCGAAAAAAGGTTCTAACTATTCAGAATACAAAGGATGTGTACAAGTCTCTTTACGAAAAAAGGTTCTAACTATTCAGAATACAAACTCCAATGATCTCTAGAAACGAGCTCCATATCAAGGTAACTATGTTATGTCTCTAAAGGACAAGATTCAAACTTTCTTAGCTACATTTGCCAAGAATCCACCATTGTAGCTCCATCTGCTTGGAGGAAGCCTTTCAAGTAGAGTTGATGATGTTAATCTTCTCCTGCCTGACTTGCTGAGCAAAGAAGTTGACCTTCTTTTGGGCTATCACCTTCCACAACAAAGAAAACAACAATGGTTTTGAATGAGAGAGCCAACAAGACGGTAAAGAAAGAGCTGGAAGAGACTTGAGAGATTAATCCACAAATAGACATCCCTAGAATCCGCTCATAAGAAAAACCCTGGTAAAATAGGAATTAAAGATGAATTGTAAGAGGCATCCTTATCTAGATGCAGGTATAACAAAAACCAAAAGTAGATTTCAAAGAAGATAGGGAATAGAAGACAGAATGGGGACTCTCCTAACCATTTATCCTCCCAAAAAGAGGAATTAAACATCCCCAATCTATAATTTGAAAAATTTAGAAATTGTAGCAAAATAAGAGGAGATGGCCTTCTGTGGATGCTTGCATGTGCCTTTAGACCCACTTAGTTGAAACCCACCAAGAGGGAAGAGCCTCACATTTGCTAGGAACTTTTTTCTGTACCTTCATATGGAATGAGCATTTTTTGGGTATATCAAGGGTGTAGGAATATTTTAATATTGTGGTTTCTTATTCTTAGCTTCTTCGCTTTGTAGTTTATCTTCTCAACAGCAACCGACGGAAAAATAAAGGCATGGTTATATGATAACGTGGGTTCAAGAGTTGACTATGATGCACCGGGCCACTCATCTACTACAATGTCATATAGTGCTGATGGAACGAGGTTAATATGTTAATATTTACTACTGTGAACATTTTCTATTCTAAATACTACAATGTTATCCTTCCAGAGTTTCAGTTGGTACTTATTCTAAAATATCCGTCAATTTTTATTCTCAACCCATAGGTTGTTTTCTTGTGGGACAAATAAGGAAGGAGAATCACACTTGGTTGAGTGGAATGAAAGTGAAGGAGCTGTAAAGCGTACATATCATGGTCTTGGCAAGCGATCAGTGGGTGTTGTCCAATTTGATACCACCAAAAACCGTTTCTTGGCCGCTGGTGATGATTTCTCTGTTAAATTCTGGGATATGGATAGTGTAAATCTTTTAACAAGTATTGATGCAGATGGTGGATTGCCGGTTAGTCATGATTTGAGTATCATTTTCCCACCGATCTTGATAATATACTTATATAACCTTATGATTTTAATTTCCTAAATCTGCAGGCTTCCCCTTGTATAAGATTTAATAAGGATGGGAATCTATTGGCTGTTTCAACTAATGATAATGGTATCAAGATTCTAGCCAATGCAGAGGGAATTAGGATGCTCCGAACAGTTGAAAATCGTACATTTGATGCAGCTGCTTCTAGGGTTGCTTCTGCTCCTGTTGTGAAGGTATAATATTTCAAATATTCTGTATGCTTTGTTTACTTTGTCTTTTCTCTTGCTGTGATTTTATTCGATAATTTTCCTTCAGGCTCCGACAATAGGTTCAATGATCCCTACTTCTGTGACTGTTGGTATGAGCATGGGAGACCGGACTGCCCCAGTTGCAGCCATGGTTGGAATTGTAAGTGTCATTGTCTTAATGGTGGATGATCTTGCTTAACAGACTCCATTTCGTTGGCATTACTCTTGTTCATAATTTTTGTCAACAAATGATATTTCTTATGGATTCAATATTGGATATTGGACTCTATACATGCTTGACATTCATAAGCAGTGATATTCAGTGACTTACCCTTTCTATTATTGACAACTTCAGAACAACGATAATCGAAGTTTGGCTGATATAAAACCAAGAATTGCAGATGAATCAGCGGATAAATCTAGGATTTGGAAACTTACAGAAGTTAACGAACCAACTCAATGTCGTTCCTTGAGGCTTCATGACAATCTAACTGCTGCTAAGGTATGGGTTTTGCTCAGAAGTTTTATTTCTTTGGTCAAACTTTTTTAATTATTAAATATTTGTATAATAATATAATATTTATCAGTTCCCAGTCCTGTTTTTTCTAATTTATAGTAAATCTTCAGCTTATTTCTAGTGAAAAAGCCTTAAGGATTTCATTAGATTCTCCAGGGAGTTACTGCAGGAAAATTTGAATAATTTATTCTTCACATTAGGGTATATTTGTAAAGTTTTTTGGTCTCCCCATTTCATCTCCTCAGGTGTGCTCATACAGAACTTGCTGGTTCATGAGTCTTGACTTAGGAAGCATGTTCATTCAACATATGAAATTAGTTTGTTAACAGCAGTCAGTCTAAGTGAGGAGACCGACTTGGTGCTTAATTTTTTGTTTGTTTATTTCTCCTCTACAATCTGTTTGTGTACTTTTTGTTTCTTTTCAGTCCCTTGTGGTGTTCGTATCTTTTGAGTATTAGTCTTTTTTTCATTTTTTCGATGAAAAGTTTCATTTCCTGTTCATAGAAAATATAAGTGAGGGATGCTTCCAGTTATGTTATTCTCCCAGATTTTTTCTTTGTCGTAAATAGCATGGAATTATGTATCAGGGAAAAAATGTGTGGAACTTAAGTTATTCTAGCCTGACACTATACTTATTCCTTTTGGATTCGTATGAAAGTGTATTTGGAAGGTTTCTTATATTGTATGGGTCATATCTTTTGTTAGAATACACGTTGCATAAGATGCCATGAGTAGTACTTTCTGCTGATCTCTTATAATAGTATTGCACCAAATTAAGCTTTCTATTGGACAACACCTTTTGGTTTTTTATGATCTCAGTTTTTCCTTGAATATCATATCTTTTAATATGATTGCTCAGAAAGCTTTTAGTTTTCCCTTTTAGAGTCAGAATCAGTTGCGCTGCATTTAATGAACTATATAATGATAATAATAATCTTTCAATGGTATATAACTTTTGTCAAGTGCGTTTATCTTAATTTACAATCATATTGTGATACGTTGATAGTTATTTCAGATTTCTAGATTAATTTACACAAATTCGGGCCTAGCAATATTGGCGTTAGCATCTAATGCTGTGCATAAGTTATGGAGATGGCAGAGAAATGACCGAAATGCGACAGGAAAGGTATAGGTTTTTTGATCATGTGAGATATGTGTAATATTATGATTGATTCCTAGAAATTCTCTATTTATGAAATATTGTTGTGTGCAGGCCACAGCTAGCATAGCACCACAGTTATGGCAACCTACGAGTGGAATATTGATGACTAATGATATAAGTGATACAAATCCAGAAGATGCTGTCCCATGCTTTGCACTTTCAAAGAATGACTCTTATGTCATGTCTGCCTCGGGGGGAAAAATATCTCTATTCAATATGATGACGTTTAAGGTAGTTTGCTATATCATATTCATAACCTGCCAGTCTCCCTGCCTCTGGGGGGTTGTGTATGGTTGGAACTGGGTTGTTTGAATGCTATTTATATCGGAAGTTGTTGGTATTTTAACCATGATTGGCTTGCTTAATCACAAAAGCAAATATGTTCCAATATACTTATTTACATCTTATCTTGGGATGAAGTGCCAAATATTTCAAGTAATAAATTGAGGAGACGATTGTTGGATATCCCAACAGTTCTAACAATCTCGTGTTGTCTACTGGTCTTGCATGGTCACTACTTTGACCAGAATTAAAAAAAAAAAAAATCATCCTAATTAGTGGAGATGTGGTAAATATTGAACTATGCACCAAGTTTTATGGATTACATTTTTCATACATTCCTATGCTTAAATGTGTTTCTCCATGCAGACAATGACAACATTCATGCCCCCACCACCAGCAGCAACGTTTTTGGCCTTCCATCCCCAGGATAACAATATTATTGCTATAGGCATGGAGGACTCATCTATTCAAATCTACAATGTTCGAGTTGACGAGGTCAAACTTCGTTAGATTGATTTTCTAGTTTGCAAGTATAGCTTAGCTGAAATTGGAGTTCGGGTGTTTGATCATTGTTAGCTTCCATATTGCAGGTGAAAACCAAATTAAAAGGTCACCATAAAAGAATAACTGGGCTTGCCTTCTCGAATCATCTCAATGTGCTTGTGTCTTCAGGAGCTGACTCTCAGGTTTGAACTGTGTTCCTAGCTTTTAGTTTCTGTATGGGGAACTTCTGAGAAAGCGTTATTACAGAACTGAGCGTAGAAGTCCTATGATTAATTGCAGTACAATTCTTTTTTTTTGTAAAATTTTCAGGTCACTCCCTTTTTTATATTTTTATTTGCTTTTTCATGCACACTCGTGTTTGTTTTGTCGTATAGTCACGTGCTGCATTTTTTCTCTGGCTTAACCTTGATGTCATGAGTCTGGGATCATAGATCTGCTTTGATCTGGAAGACACCCTTCCATACATTTTATTTTTTTGTGGATCTGTTGTGCCCCCATAAATAGAAGAAAACAAGTGCACCCTGTTGGACAGAAACGTAATTTAAGCATGTCAGCATGTACTATAGGAGCGAATGCATCATTATATTGTTATCTATCGCATCTCTCTCTTGCTCCTGCTCTCTTATTTAGTTAGAACTTTTGTTGGTTTTATATAATTTGTGCGTTAGGATTAATTGAGCTGTATTGTTATTATTTTTGTAGCTGTGCGTCTGGAGCACTGATGGATGGGAGAAACAGGTTAGCAAATTCTTGCAGATACCGAGCAGTCGAACTGCTGCTCCTCTTGCAGATACCCGCGTTCAATTTCACGGAGACCAGACACATTTGTTGGCCATTCACGAAACTCAGATAGCTATATATGAAGCTCCGAAATTGGAATGCCTTAAGCAGGTATAGTATGCAAGAACATTCATTATATTCAAGTATCAAGAGAATGCACATGCACATTGTTTTTTGTAGTAGTTTGTAATTTGTATCTTTGTTTCTAAAAGATGTTCATTTTTGCAACTAATTTCCTTCAACAGTGGTTCCCACGAGAAGCCAGTGGTCCAATCACCCATGCAACGTATTCGTGTGATAGTCAGTCGATCTATGTCAGCTTTGAAGACGGAAGTGTAGGTGTTCTTACTGCATCAACTCTTCGATTAAGATGTCGAATAAATCCGAATGCGTACTTGACATCTAGTCCAAGGTGTGTTTATTTAGTTTAGGATCAACTTTCTCGGACGTGTACCATGCACAGCGTAGTAGTTCTGGATGGCTCAACTTTTTCTTATATATTCCATTGTGTTGATTTATGAGCAGCTTGAGGGTACATCCCCTGGTTATTGCGGCACATCCATCTGAACCCAACCAGTTTGCATTGGGACTGTCAGACGGCGGTGTCCATGTACTCGAGCCATCAGAGTCGGAAGGTAAATGGGGAACTTCTCCTCCAGTTGAAAATGGTGCTGGGTCAAGCACTGCTTCGGCTGCTGGTCCCGATCAACCTCATAGGTGACGTTGAGTATAGGAGATGTTTGTGATTAGAGCAAAGGTGAATTGCCAAATTAGGTAATGTAGATGTAGGATACTTGAATCAAGCATGCTAGAGCTTGTCGTATATGGCGATATCATAGCAAGTCGTGGCGTTGTGCAGTTGGTTCTTGTCCACGAAGACTCAGAGATGACAAGCAAGTACAAGTACGTACAGTGTTGTAGGCTTAAAAAGAAAAACGATCAGACACAAGGTTGAAGGGGATGAGGGCTTCGGACCAATTGAAGAAATCCGAGATAGAGACAGATGAATTTTGTTGTATCGACCGTGGGCGGACTGTCGTGAAATGAAGTTCTTCATTTCTCCTTAGTTAATTTTTTAATTTTTTTTTTTTTTTTTTTTTTACAAAAAAACCTTTTGTGTTCCTCTAGTCTTTTATGAGAAAAGGTATGATGGGTAGATAACAAATCTGTTAATTTTTCTCAGGCTTTCAGTTTCTATAGCGTCTATTGCCACTGGCCAATTGACCACCATTTGTACATTTTGTGGTACATTTACATGATACACAACATCCCTTCATTTTCATGCTGATTTTGATTTTAATTAGTGAAATTACATCGATGGAACTTTTTAAAAATCACCATTAGTATCCCTTGAAAAAATAGTGTAAATAGCCAATGGGGATACTCGAGAATTTTGTTTTAGAACATATTTTTTATTGAAAAAGATGTTTAAATTAATCCGTGTTGATTCAACATGAACATAGTTTAATGTTAAAAACTAAACACTTGTTATTGGTGCAGTTCAGAGAGTTGATTTCTCTCGAATTTAGAAGTTCCAATTTTCATAAAAAAAAAAAGTTGTCTAACGTACAAATCTCATACCTACTCATTTAGAAGTCGAAGAATTCCTAATCTCCTTCATAAATCTAAGGTTTGAATCTCTTCATTCTTAGATATTATCAAAAATAGAAAAGGAAACTCATTTCTTTGGTGCATCAGCTTTTCTATCTCCTTCAACCCTTTGTGCTAAATGAAGCAAAAGGAAGAAAAGTCCACGGATCAACCCATCGTCTCCACCCCATAGGAACTACGAGATCACTTCAAGGATGCCTTTGGTATTCAGGGGTCGCAGATTGACCATAGAACCCTGTTCAATAAGTGGAACACATTAGCTGTTTGCTATCCGGTTGGACAGTAAGTCTGGAAAAGGACAATCACTCATTCTCAAAACCAGCATTCTTAAGACCAAAGAGATGGGCGGAAAAGAAGGGAAACCTCTTCATTGCTGGTTCTCCTGTAGCTGGATTCTTCAGAATCACAAGAATCCTCAGTTAAAATAGGATTCCAACTCAGTATCTTTTGGGATTTTGAGAACGGTAACATATATTTAAAATTTTGCACGTTTTTTAAGAACTTGCTCAATACAAATTCAAAATATTTTAGCAGTTTTCTTTTAATGGATCCAAGTGTAAGTCAAGTTATGATAACTTCCTCGAATAATTTCTCGATTTTCATGATACTACCTCTTCATAGCACGTGAATCGACACGATATAAATTTCCTTTTATTTTTACTTTTAACATTTCCAAACATTTTGAAACGAAATCTTGTGTATATCTAAACACAAACGTCTTATTCTTTAACCATCCAAAGCCAAATAGCAAACCTTCTTCCTTTCAAGCTTTGAGTTGAATAAAAAGAAAAGGCAAAGGCGACAGACAACCAACACAGAGAGAAGATGAGTATGCCGCTTGGGCAGTTTGAGCTCCCTGTAGATATAGACTTGTCATGAAAATGGAGGGAAAAATATGAAGGAAATAAGAAGAAAAATGGCCAAAATGAAAGCAAAGCTATGAAGAAAAAAGGAAAGGGATTTTGAAGGTCTCTCGTTGTGATGCCTTTTTCAAAGTGGGGACATCAAATGAGACATGAGAGAGTGGGTGTTGGCATGCAATGTCAGGGCTGTGTCATTAGCCACTGCACCACTCTCAAAATTCCAAACCCCAAAACTTCTCTCAAAAAACCTTCGGTTGATGTTTGAAATGGCTGAAAATGGAGGAAAATCAGCCAAGACCCAGAAGAAATCGAGGCGAATTTGAGGTAGAAATGGGTTGTTTTTGAAATTTGAAGATAGATTCAAGAACCCCTTTGAGGGTTGTCGCTGTTTTGGGCGGTGGTGGCCCATGGCGCAAGGTAATCGATGTGCTAATAGCTGAAATGTTGTGGCAGGGAGGTTTTACAGGCACTTTTTGAATCCCACCCTCACCCCCTCCACTTTATTTTCCCCAATAGGTGACACTCCTTATACACAAAAACAAGTAGATTGAATTGAACATCAAACTTTGAGGGTAAACTATCTTGGATTATTGAAGAAGACAAAGAATGCGGAGAACCCATCAAAAACTGTCCCATTGCTGATTGGGGAACGAAAATGGAGGATTAAACGAGTGAGTAAATGTGAAATCATCCAACCCCATCTCCACTACAACGATTTTCGGGTTCTTAAGGGTTTCGAATCGTTTTTGTTTGGTTGATTTTTCCTCGTTTGGTCGAAGATTTTGTGCTTCCGACTGGCTGAGATGCCGCGGCCAGGCCCGAGACCGTATGAGTGCGTGCGGCGAGCTTGGCATAGTGATAGACATCAGCCGATGAGAGGTTCCATTATTCAGCAAATTTTCAGGTTCTGGGTCGTTTTAAACTTGGCTGATTCTCTTCGATTTGATTGTGTTTTTCTTGTTCTTGTTCTTTTTGTGCATTTTGGTGAGTTGCACACCATGTGTTTGATCAGAGTTGTCAATGAGAATCATAGCCCTGCTACTAAAAAGAACAAGGAATGGCAGGAGAAATTACCGATTGTGGTTTTGAAAGCTGAAGAAATCATGTATTCTAAAGCTAATTCTGAGGTATTTTCCCCTTTTTCTCTTCTGGGTTTTGCTCCAATTTGGATCTTGTTCTTGTTTCAAGCTTTGGATTTCGTCCATTTAATTTTGCTTAGGTTGAGTACATGAATCTTGAGACAGTTTGGGAGCGTTTGAATGATGCTGTTAATACCATAATTCGAAGAGATGAACACAGTGAAACTGGTGAGCTTTTGCCTCCCTGTGTTGAAGGTATAAACCAAATGGTTTCATTTCAAGTTCTTGGATCTAATCATTAAACTCTGCTCTCCAATGGTTTGGTTTGTTGTTTGTCATTTGTTTTGCTTCTTCTCTGTGGTATTCAGCTGCACTAAACCTCGGCTGCGTTCCGGTACGAGCTTCTCGGAGCCGACGCCATATGAATCCCAGGACATATCTTACTCCAAGAACACAAGAACCATCTACTCTTGCTACCACATTGGATAAAGCTACCGATGAAAGACGCCTACCGACATCGTCGTTACGCCCGAGCAACCAGTTGAGTTTTCCACGAGCCACGGCTATGAACTCGAGTATGTTTGGTTCTGAGCATAACAGCCCTACCATTCCAAGTAACCCTGCTTTCTTGATTGAGAATGTTCACAATTACAACTATTCAATGACTGACCTGGGATCTGTTTATCCATTGTATTACGGAATTCGTTTTCGAACTGAAGAGCCGAACCTAGGCTCCCTGTGTTCTGTAGATGCCAACCAACAGACGATATTTTTGGGTAGACCGGTCGTGTCGAGTGCAGAGCCTGCTGAGCTTAGTCTTTGCGCTCGTAAAACTGGAAATGCTATGAGCAGATTCCCATCAGAAGTTATCACAGACACAGAATGTGATTTATCTTTGAGGTTGGGAGTACCTTCCCAGCCATGTGTGAGTACTGGGCAGCCTTGGGCTTCTGAAGCTGGAGACATTGGTTCAAGCAGTTCCCATGAGCGGAACAAGTTCCACGATCGACCCATTTACGCAACTAAAGAGTTCAGTTTTTTCCCTAACAGAACCTCGTTCGATCCGTTTGGTTCCTTCTCAAATATGTGGAGCTCAGATTGGAGGGGTCAGAATCCAGAATCTTTCACGAAAAAGCGCAAAGAGCCCATTCGTAGCGACGAGGAGGACGAACCATTTTGTTTTCCACCCGAGGCTCCATCTAACTGGTTTGACCGTCGAACGAAAAGACCAGGTTTGTAGACAGTTTTTCCATGATGTCGTACTGTCACTAATGAGAACTATTCCTTTTGTAGCTTTAGTTGAAAATTTATAATATTTTGATCAAGGCCTTCCTAACATGAGTTGAGTGAACCATTAACCAACACGTTTAGAGTAGAAACCCGAACAGTATGAACACTTGAGCTTATAGAACGATAGAAGTGAATGCAATCTTGAGCTTATAGCTTTCTTCGTGATTACAAGTTCAAACTTTGGTATCATTTATCTAAGATATGAATCATATTATAAAGTTTTCGATACCCCGTATGTCACAAATTTTTTCCAGTTACGAGGCTTAGCTTGTTGTAGTTTATATCGAAAGCTAATATCGAAGCTCTCGATCTGCTATACGATTACTGAAGTTTGTTGATTCATGTACTTAAATCTGCTTGCCTTGAATCATGAACTGGGTAGCCATTTGTGTCATAGATTAGGATTGTTCTTATGAAAATATTGGCCTCATTGATTAGATTTGTGTAGCGGAGAGTCGGAGAGGGGAACATAGCATTTCTTATACATGAGAGGAAGACCGAAAGGGAAAGCCTAAAAAGGACAATATCTGCTAGTGATGAGCTTGAACTGTTACAAATGGTATCAAAGGTATACATCGTGCAGTGTGCTAGTGAGGACGTTGGGCCCCCAAGAGAAGATGAGTTGTGAGATCCCACATCGGTTAGAGAGGGAAATGAAGCATTCCTTACAAGCGTGTGGAAACCTCTCCCTAGAAGATGTGTTTTAAAACCTTGAAAGGAAGCCCGAAACGGAAAGCTTAAAGAGGACAATATCTGTTAGCGGTGGACTTGAGCCGTTACGAAAGGATTAATATGACACACTGTTGACTAGCTCCCATTCCTCTTTATGGATGTATAAATGGCAAAGCTTAAGGGAGTTTCTTCCCTACATTAAAGAAAACTCTCAACTTAGGGACAAGAACGAGAACCGTACTCTAATGACTCCCAAATGAAAACATCCTAAAGTACAAGCTCACTGTTAATAAATATTGCCCTTTTTGAACTCTTTTTTTTCAGGCTTCCTCTGAAGCTTTTTAAAATGCGTCTACTAGAGAGAGGTTTTCACACTATTGTAAAGAATGTTTTGTTCTCCTTCACAATCAAGATGGGATCTCACAAGTAGTAACATGTTCGAGGCCACAAACACTAAGCAACAAAAAGGTACTTAGTTGAATGCTTTGCTTCGCCCTACAGCTAGTGGAGACACCGATTGATAAGATTGATGGAGACCACTTCGCAGACTTTCACGCTCACAAGGATTGAAATTGTAGACATTGGGTAGACCAACGTTCTAGCTAACAACTGAACTAGCAAAAGGATCCTTGCTTCGGGTCCCCTAACCATTTGTTGATTTCATAAATCATTGGAGGTTCACGAGTTTTGCTTGCAAAGATCGTCTCACTGAATTATCTACCGTGAAGATGTGCATTCATGACATACATCGAAGACTTTTGTACACCCTCCAAGTTATAAAACATTGTACCTCTGAAAAGCAACCAACTCGAACACGAATGACTTAAAAAGAACTTTTGAGAAAATCTATCTTTGTGAACACATCAATGTGGAAAAACTCGATGATTCAAAAGAAGTTGAACAAATGACTTATGCATTCAATCACATCAATCAAGCTTTCAATTACTCGACTTTTAGCCTCCAAAGACTAAACGTCCCTACATCGAGAAACGTATAGAAGGTTCATTGTTTTTTTAAAAGGAATTTAATTAAATTATTGTCAAATAATTCACTTAAAAACAAAGTAGTAATCTTATTATAAAAACTCTCAAATTTACATCAACCAATATAAAATTCACACGTGTAATAAAATATGATAAAATAAATAAAATCTTATTATAAATCTAATAAATACGAAGACCAAGAAACCCTAGCAAAAATTTAGATTAATTAACGCCGCGGCGGCTAATACACCAAGGCAACGGCGACGGCGAGAAGAGCTGCGGAAAACGCAGAGGTTCGGACCGATGGGGCGGCGCTGGGAGGCGGTGGAGCGGTTGCTGGAGATGGAGTTGAAGGCACGGTGTCAGATGAAGGCGGAGGAGTGGTGGCTTCACTGCCGGTGACGTTGACGGCTAGTTTCTGGCCGATGTTGCAGTGGCCGGCGACCGTGCAGATGTAGAAATGTTCGCCGGGTTCGGAGAGAGTGATTCTGACCGGCGGGTTGGTGGAAATAGAGATCGGCGATTCGCCGCTGCAACTGCCGTAATTGTCCTTCGTTACCTTCGCTACGTTGTGGGTTTGAATCACGAAGTTGAACTCTGCAACAAAAATTCGCCGGAGAAGATAAGTTTTTTTTTCATTTCTATTTAATCATTATAAATTTATAATTTAACCAAATTTAAGATTTAAAAGTTTATTCTAATTTACTACCTAATTATATATATATATATATATATATATATATATATATATATTAGTTCTATGATAAAAAAATTTAGAATTCTCTTGTGAGACCTTTTGGGAAGCCCACAACAAAGTTACTAGAGCTTATAATGCCATTGGATGAGTTCTGTTCATCTAAAAGTTTGAATGTCAAATTTTTATCCTTACCGAGAATGTCTCCAACGACGAAGGTCTTGTCCTGAGCCCAGGATTCGTAGAAGGTAGGGTTGTTAGGGACAGACCATCCCAACGAGTCTCCGACAACATATGTCATGGGTTGTCGGGTGGGAGCACGCGACGGGACAGGTGATGACGGAGTAAAGCTAGGTGTTGGAGAAGGCGACCGATCGGAAGAGGAGGGTTCAGGGCTGATAGAGGGAGCGGGGACGGAGACAGGGACAGGAGATGGCGCTGGAGAGCTAGGCTGCGGCGTTGGAGCAGATGTGGCTCTCACAGTAACGGATAACTTTTGGCCATTATTGCAATGGCCGGGAATGGTGCAGATGAAGTGACGGTTACCAGCTGAAGTGAGTGTGATCCTTACTGGACTGTTGCTCTCGGTGGAGATCGGATTGTTGCCGTTGCAAGAATCATAAGCACTTTTTGTCACTTCCGTTACGTCATGTCGTCCGGTTGCAAAGTTGAAAACTGCAAAATTAATAAGATCATGTTAGGAATCACTGCTCTCCACAATGGTATGATATTGTCCACTTTGAACATAAGCTCTCGTGACTTTGATTTAAACTTTCCTCAAAGGGCCTCATGCTAATGGAGAGAGTATTCTTTGATTATAAACTCATGATCATTTTCTAAATTAGTCGAGGTGGTACTTTCATCATCCAACCGACCATAATCTCAAAAGCTTCAATCATACAAAATTTCAGCAAAAAAATCTCGTATCTTACCAAGAATGTCACCGACCACAAAAGTTTTATTGCTAGCCCAATCAGTATAGATATTGGCATTGGGTGGGTCGATCCAACCCAATGAGTCACCGACCATGTAGGTGGCAGCGGACGAGCATCGCCACAAAGTTGCCGCCGCGACGAGGAGGAGAACCACCATCCGGTTAAATCCTACGGCCATGATTTGATTTGATGTTCTCAGGTCACCCTTGTGATAGAGCTCTTTGAGTTGTAGCTTTTGGTAGAAGAAGGGGATAGTTTTTGGGTATTTATAGAGTATAGGAACTTAAACATTGGTGGAAAAAGACCATTGGATGAAGGACACGTGTCCAAAATGGACGGATATTAAGCTGCCGCTGGACTACGCCGCGTTAGATTTTCTTTACCAAACATGTTGGTGTGAGTCTTTGACTTTGTCGCGTTGACTAGTCAAGGCTTCACATGGAGAGGTGGAAATCGTTGACTAGTCACATGCAAAATATTTCATTTTTTTTTTAAAGACGGTTTCAAACACCCAAATATTAAAATAAAATTATATATATATATATATATATATATATATATATATATATATATATATATATATTTATTTACACAGAAGCTTTTTGGGAAACTAAAAGTAAAACGAACATGGCCCACCTCAAATTCTTTGGTTAGTCTCATATGGATCGCGCGACACGATCATACTTTTTTAACCGTGCGGCGTCGTGATCTTGACACACTTACAATCAGCCTTAAGGAGAACTCAAGCTCATATTCATTTTTCGCCCATCTTTGTGGGTTCGTCGGTTTGTTGATAAGGTTTGTTTTTGTCAATTGAACATAAGCTTGTTTGGTCACAACCGATGTTCATGTGTGCATGTTCAATCGTTGTGGCAAAGCAATGTCGCATCTAACTCAAAAACTCCATTGAGTTATATACTATTTAAGTCACTGTGTTTTTCTTTTTGCTTATAACTCTATAACGTTGCTTTCTTCAATTCTTTCAAATTGCTTATGCATTTTCTCATTTACGGTTTCTAAATAAATTCTCGCAAATGTGATTGCGGCTCGAGTATATGCCTACGTTCTCCGCAAAGTCAAAATTTCTCACGACTGACTTATTTGCTGGGTTAGAACAAGTACTGCACAGTCGCTAACCTGTTGTCGCAAGAGTGTGTTTGTGAATCCTCAGAGTTCATTAGCACATAGAGATCTTTATCCAATCTATTATAGGTCTAATTCTTCATGTGTAGGTCACCTAAATTATAATAGCATCATCTTTTTATATAAGAGGAACAAAATAATTAAAATTAAATAAAAATGACAGATTATTAATAAAATATAATTTAAGACATTTTGTAAGTCAACAAAGATTAATAAACTCATTTTTATTTAGATCCATGATTAAAAAATCAAATAAAAAAGTTTTGAGATTCAAGAACAACTTTATTAAATTCCCAATTGGGAAGAATTAAAAAAAAACATCAAAATTAAAATAAAAATAAAATAAAGTACACACAAAACGAATCGAACTAATTTCTTTTTTTTTTTTTTTTTTTTTTTTTTTTTTTTT
>NW_019272045.1:2462727-2581713 GCF_002738345.1 Cucurbita maxima
TTCTTTTTTTTTTTTTTTTTTTTTTTTTTTTTTTTTTTTTTTTTTTTTTTTTTTTTTTTTTACAAGAACTATGGCAATCTCTAGTAAATCAAAGCTACAGCAATCGTCAATCCGGCGGAGAAGAAGACGCCGAAACCGCCGAGGGAGGTGGCGGAGTTGCGTGGCGGCGGGGCGGCTGGTGGCGTCTGAGCTGAAGGGCCATTCTCAGAGGGTGGTGGAGTGGCGGTCGGCGGTGAAGCTTTCGGCGGATGGCCGGAGTGAGGCGGCGGCGACGGTTTTTTGGGTTTGTTAGAAGGTGGAGGCGCGGTAGTCGGCGGTGGAGAAGATTGTGATCGGACGGTGACGGAGAGCTTCTGGCCGGTGCCGCAGTGGCCAGCGAAGGAACAAATGAAGTGGCGGCTACCGGCGTCGGTGAGTGTGATCCTCGCCGGACCGGATTTCGTGGAGGAGATCGGGTTGGTGGTGGCGCAGGAATCGAATGAGGCCTTAGTCACTTCCGTCACGTCGTGTTGTCCGGTGGTGAAATTAAAAACTGCAATTTAAAAAAAAAAAAAAATCCAATTAAATAAATATTGATGGAAAAATTTATTTGTTTTTTTAATTTATTTTTAAAATTTAAAGACTCACGGAGAATGTCGCCAGCGAGAAAGGTTTTGGTGGCGGCCCAATCGGAATAAGAAGTGGGTTCAGGAGGGATGTTCCAGCCGATCGAATCGCCGACGGTGTGAGTGGCGGCCGACGCCATCCGCGGTGGAGCAACCACGGCCAGCAGCAGAACCACCGCCGCGAGTATCGATTTCGCCGCCATTGTTAGTAATAATTGGTGCTCGTATGTTCTCAGATCGCCGCTGTTAATTTCCCAGTTCCGAAAGGGAAGGTGGTATTTATAGAAGATAAGAGCCGTCTGATGGAAGACACGTGTCCTGTGAGATGGACAGTTGATTGAGTTCATTAAATATTATAAGTTGCCGCGTGAGGAGCCTTATGGAGTTTGGAGTCTTAGGGCTGACGTGGCATTTTATTTTATCTATTTTTTTTTTTGGGGAGGTGGGTTTTTTAATAGGGTGTGTGGAATCAGAGCAAGTGGACAAAAACAAATAAAAAAAATTAAAAACTTTATAGTCATTTTTTAATATTTGGTTAAAATTTTTAAAATGGTAAAAAATATTTTGGTACATAAATGAATTTAGATCTTGTCATTTCGATCTCCACCGACATGACCCATATGTCCTGACGCTATTCCGAGTCTTGGAGTGTCTTCTAGCCATCGTAACTCACTCGATCATGGTATCGAGAATGGGCCCGCGTGTCGCTCATCTCATCGGGACTTCCCGAACATTCATCCATCCAGGTTCTATCGAGGCATTGGCTCTCCCAAGCCCGTGCTATGTCATTTACGGATTATTTGTACGTAGCAACCTCCAACACGCGAGTTGGGGCGCAATACCAACACACCTGTACCACTCGGTACAGTCCTTGAAAAACCCATTTTAAAGGAAGTCGCCCGAGGCACTCGTCTCAACACGCTCACTCACGTTGTGACACAGGATAGCTCATTTAGACCATAGGGCACAGGGGTGGTGGAGAGCTATAGTAACTAATTAGGAAGTCAATTTTGATGTAACTCAACCCAACTAATACCCGAAGATTCTTTGCCTTTCTTGATTAGACCAATCAAACCCGAATTTTTTGGTGTTATTTTTCATAATTTTCGTGTAATATTATATTTAAAAAAAAAAATAGGTGAGAATTTAAAATTTATAAAATAAATTTTAGAATATAGATATTTAAAGTAAATAATTTTGGATTTATTGATGAAATTAGTGAGACAGGGAGGAGGAGGTGGCCAACTAGGAGTGGAAAGACACGACTTTTGAACAGCTGGACTTGGTCAACTTATTTTTAAATTAAAACCCATCATTATTTATTTTTAAATGGAGAAATTTAATAATAAAATATTAGCTTTTAATTTCCTTTCACATTTTATATTTAGAAAAGGGTTACTTTCATTTTTCTACTTTAGCTCACTCAAGTAACTTTTACATTTTTTTTAATAATATATTTAATTTTACGGCTATTTTATTGGTCGTTGTAGCTCGATTGTGATATCCGAGTAAATGAGGGATACGTGAACAAACTGAAATTAGATTCGAATGAACATCGAGACCACAATTACGATTAAGAAATTTTTTTAAAAAAACTAATAATTATTATATATATACTAATAAAATGCATTATTTTCCAGTAATTTCATGACTCGAGGTAGTTTTATGTTAAGTGATCTCTTAAGAATTTTTTAAAAGGGTTCATATTTATTTGTGGAAGGATATATTTTAAATAATTAGAAAAAAATGTTATAATTAATGAAGTAATTTAAAAAGGTTTCTTATGTTCAAAGTAATTGACTTGATCACCTAAATTTTATTTGTTTATAATTACTTAAACCCTAAAGTCAATCTCCTATGAAGAAAAAAAAAATTCCAAATTCCAAATTTTGTTGATTTTTTGTTCTAAGAAAATTTGTTTGTCTAATTACAAAATAAAAATGAAAATAATAATAAAATATAATAAAACCCTAATTTTGGTTTTTAAAAAATAAAAAATGTAAACTAAAAAGTGTTAAAAAAATAGTTTTTTAAAATTAAAATATAAAGAAATCATCAACAAAATTTCCCAAAATTTATGACCAAATCAAATTTATTTTATTTTATTTTATTAATGATTGACTTTTATTCTTTAAAAAATTAATTTATTTTTTCGTTTCACATCAAAATATAGTTGGAAGAGACCTAATTTTCGAAATAAATAAATGAGATATTAATAGGTTTAATGCCTATTTCCCCAACCCTAATTCAAAGTCAAAAATGGCTTTTGAAAATTCCAAATGGAGGTGTTTTTTTTATTAAAAAAAATTGTGAAATTCAAAATATTGGATTTTTTTTTAAAAGGTCTGTGAATGAGGACCAAGCATACTAGAAGAACTCGTGTTGGTCTGTAAAGATAATTTTCATTCTTAGAAGCGAATAGTAAGTAACGTGACTATGCTGTAGGGTATCCGGTGGCGAATCTTATATTTAATATATTTAAAATGAAAAAGTCTTAGAGGATATAATTATTTTTAAGCCCGGTTATAAACGAGCCTAACAATTCCACACATATTTTATGTTAATATATATATATATATATATATATATATATATAATATTGCTAAAAATTTGTTAAACGACTTTTCATCCAACATTCTAACCGATTTTTCATTATCATAGTAGTGACTGGTACTCAAACATTGGCTCGAGGTCTCGAGCTACCTACTCATTCACCTCTCCGACTTGGCTTCCCTTACCTCTTTCACCTATCAACTCTTATCTTAAAACGATTGGCAAGTTTGTTTAAATGCTAGTGAACGGTTAAAAATAATATTATAACTTTGAAAAGAATACGTATATTTGTGAAATAAGAGATACGAATTCAAATAAAAAAAGAGTAGATCGAAATACTCAAGAACTTCACCAATAGCAGAGTGATTAATGGCCCAAATTTTTTAGTGATATTGTGATATTCTACGTAGATTGGAAGGAACAAAGTATTCCTTACAAGGGTGTGGAAAACTCTCCCTACAGAAGCATTTTAAAATCGTGATGTCTGACGGTGATAAGTAACAGGCTAAAGCGGACAATATCTACTAACAGTGGGCTTGAGCGATTACAAATGGCATTAGAATTAGACATTAGACAATGTGCCAATGAGGACGTTCGGCCCCAAGGGAGGTGGATTGTGAGATCCCACATCGATTGAAGAGGGGAACAAATCATTCCTTATAAGGGTATGGAAACCTCCCTATAGACGCGTTTTAAAATTATAACGCCTGACGGTGATATGTAATAGAATAAAGTGGATAATATCTACTAGTAGTGTCATGGGCTTCGGCAGTTACAAATCGTATTAGAGCCAGACATTGAGCGGTGTGCCAATTAGAACATTCGACCTAAGGGGGATAGATTGTAAGATCCCACATCAGTTGGAGATGGGAACGAAACTTTCCTAGGGTGTGAAAATCTATCTCTGACAGACGCATTTTAAAATCATAAGGTTAATGACAATATATAACGGGGAAAATCAGACAATATCTACTAGTGGTGGTCTTCGACTGTTACAGTGTTAGTTTAAGTATATCTACGTTCCGAAGACTTAAAAACGATGTACGACTTTTGAGTTAAGCTTATGTAAGTAAGGTTTAGAGAGGTCGAGCTTGTGTTCGATACATAAACTTGCTTACTCAAGGCTACAAATTGGTTAATCTCACTAAACACAAAGCAACCCAAGACAGTTTCAACCAAGATTATATCAGAGATATACTCAAACTGGGACATCAGGAACTCATAAGCATATTTTGGCACTTCCATTTATGATTCAATAGCTTCATCTCAAACTCAACCTGGAGGGAAATTGGGATACATTTTATAGCAAAAGAATAAACAGCAACTGTATCATGACATATACCAGCACAAGATTCAATGTTTTCCACCCGCTGCTGCACCTTTACCTTCACCTTCCTAACTTAAGATACTCTATTTTCATCTCAACAATAGAAGCCGCGTCATGACCGAGACTGTTAATGAGAAAATAAGGCTTCCTGCAAGTCCTCGAGCTCGGTGATTCTGTTCACATAAGCAAGCAGAATGTGTTGGATATCGTTAAGAACGGTTATTTAGTACAAACCAAGAAAGAAAGTCGGATTTGTTGAGGATTGTTGGGAGGGAGTCCCACATTAATCATGGGTTTTAAGTAAGGAATACTCTCCATTGGTATGAGGCATTTTGGGGAAGCTAAAAGCAAAGCCATAAGAGTTTATGCTCAAAGTGGACAATATCATACCATTGTGGAGGTCGTGATTCTTAACATGATATCAGAGTCAAGCCCTTAACTTAGCCATGTCAATAGAATCCTCAGATGTCGAACAAAGAAGTCGAGACCCTCGAAGGTGTAGTTAAAAGTGACTCAAGTGTCGAACAAAGAGTGTCCTTTGTTCGAGGACTCTAGCGAAGGAGTTGAGCCTCAATTAAGGGGAGGCTGTTCGAGGGCTCCATATGCCTCAGGGGAGGCTCTATAGTGTACTTTGTTCGAAGGGAGGATTGTTGGGAAGGAGTCCCACATTGGCTAATGTAGGGAATGATCCTGAGTTTATAAATAAGCAATATATCTCCATTGGTATGAGGCCTTTCGGGGAATCCAAAAGCAAAGCCACGAGAGCTTACGTTCAAAGTGGACAATATCATACCATTGTGGAGGTCGTGATTCTTAAAATGGTATTAGAGTCACACCCTTAACTTAGCCATGTTAATAGAATCCTCAAATTTTGAACAAAGAAGTTGGGACCCTCAAAGATGTAGTCAAAAGTGACTCAAGTGTCGAACAAAGGGTGTAACTTTGTTCAAGGACTCTAGAGAAGGAGTCGAGCCTCGATTAAGGGGAGACTGTTCGAGGGCTCCATAGGCCTCAGGGGAGGCTCTATGGTGTACTTTGTTCGAGGGGAGGATTGTTGGGAGGGAATCCCACATTGGCTAATTTAGGGAATGATCATGAGTTTATAAGGAATACCAGGAAGCCAAAAGCAAAACCACGAGAGCTTATGCTCAAAGTGGATAATATCATACCATTGTGGAGGTCGTGATTCTTAACGGGATTAGAAGACAATAGCACGTGAATTACATACCTTGAGAGATAAATAAGATGAACTTGAAGATGAAGATTGAAGCCCATGAAATCCAATGTCATATGATATGGTCCCATCAGCTTTGAAAAGTCCAAAATTTCTCTCAGAAGTTGGCCCTGGTTTCAAATTCTCATTAAAAGTTGCAAAAATATAGGCCTTCAATACATTCTTTGGCCTGAAGGGAGTTCCTTTCTTCTTAGCAAGCCTCTTTCTGAGGTTGTAATTAAAGATCTTAGCATTATTTGCTGTTGCTGCAGCTTCATTTTCGTCCCCACGGGAAGCCCAACCGGTCTCGGTAACTATAACTTCCATTTTATGATATCCAGCATCAGCCAATGCTGCATATGCAGCGTCGATCTGAGCATCGAGCATGTTGTCATATCGTAGATTGGTTTTAGGATCAAAAATCCCCTCGGTTGATTCGAAAAGTGCATAGTTGATATCAATATTCTCTGGATCACTCATATAAGCTAGGAAAGGGTATGCATTTAAACAGAAAGGCGAATCGATCTCTGAAAAAAACTCCAACAAAGGCTTCATGTACTGAACAACATTTTCTCTAAAGATACACGAAGAAGGTGGAAACGAGTTCGAAAAAACCGCCTGAGAATGCGCGGTCGTGATCTGAATGACACCATCTAAGTTAAGCTTCTTCACTGCCTTATAGATATTCTTTGTAGCACCCAAGAGTGCTCCCCACAACTCAAGGTCACCTCCTCCTAGAACTTCATTTCCAATGGCAATCCCACAAATGTGAGTCTGAGGAAGGAATGCCTGCACATTTTCCTTCACCCAGTTCATCGCTCGTTCCTCACTCGAACTCATTTCTTTCAAAAACCCGTTCGGGAGACCGACCACCAATTCAAGCCCCGTCCCACTAAACGCATTCAGGACCTTGTGATCAGCATCATAAATCCTAACATTCTTTATTTTCGCTGCCTTGAGAAGCGAAACAACTTCATCAGGGGAAGGAATGTTATCAGCAATCCTTCCGTAATTTATTCCATATGTTCCAGTAAATGCTTGTACTGCCATTGTCAAGGAGGCTGGAGAAATATAACGAGACATTCTATTACAACTATCTCAAACCTCTAACTTGTAAGCATACATCAATTTACTATCAAGACTCAACAAAAACTTCAAGAATGAGAGAACATATGAGGATGGTTGAGCCACGTTGGCTAATTTACGGAATGATCATGGGAAGCCCAAAGCAAAGCTATGAAAGCTTATGCTCAAAGTGGACAATATCATACCATTGTGGAGAGTTGTGATTCCTAACATGGTATCAGAGTTATACCCTTAACTTAGTCATGTCAACAAAATCCTCATATGTTGAACAAAGAAGCTGTGAGCCTCAAAGGTGTAGTCAAAAGTGACTCAAGTGTCAAACAAAGGGTGTATTTTGTTCGAGTACTCCAGAGAAAGAGTCGAGCCTCGATTAAGGGGAGGCTGTCTAAGGGCTCCATAGGCCTCAGGGGAGGCTTTATAGTGAACTTTGTTCGAGGGAGAGGATTGTTGAGGATTGTTGGGAGGGAGTCCCACATTGGCTAATTTAAGGAATGATCATGGGTAAAGTAAGGAATACATCTCCATTGATATGAGGCCTTTTGGGGAAGCCCAAAGCAAAGTCATGAGAGCTTATGCTCAAAGTGGACAATATCATATCATTGTGGAGAGTCGTGATTCCTAACATGGTATCAGAGTCATGCCCTCAACTTAGCCATGCCAATAAAATCCTCAAATGTTGAACAAAGAAGTTGTGAGCCTCGAAGGTGTAGTCAAAACTGACTCAAGTGTTGAACAAATGGTGTATTTTGTTCGAGGACTCTAGAGAAGGAGTCGAGCCTCAATTAAGGAGAGGTTGTTCGAGGGCTCCATAGGCCCTCAATAGGGTATTTTGTTCGAGTGGGAGAATTATTGAGGATTGTTGGGAGGGAGTCCCACATTGACTAATTTAGGAAATAATCATGGGTTTATAAGTAAGGAATACATCTCCATTGGTATGAGGCCTATTGGGGAAGCCCAAAGCAAAGTCATGAGAGCTTATGCTCAAAGTTGATAATATCATACTATTCTAGAGAGTTGTGATTCCTAACATGGTAGAGGACTCCAGAAAAGGAGTCAGAGACTTGATTAAGGGGAGACTGTTCAAGGGTTCTATAGGCCTTAGGGGAGTCTCTATAGTGTACTTTGTTCGAGGGGAGGATTGTTGAGGACCGTTGGGAGGAAGTCCCACATTGGCCAATTTAGGGAATGATAATGAGTTTACAAGGAATACATTTCCATTGGTACGAGGCCTTTTGGGGAAGCCCAAAGCAAAGCCACGAGAGCTTATACTCAAAGTGGACAATATCGTCCATTATGGAGAGTCGTGATTCCTAACACACATAACAAATCTCACAGAAGCATTCAAATCTAGCTCAGAATAACCCTTTTCAATTGAAAATACACTTATAAATCAGTCAAAATAGCCCATCAAACAACAAATTGATGCAGTCTCAGAGTGAAGAATAATCTAAAACACTTGCAAGTTAGAAACATAAAAGTCAACTGGAAGCAATCTTTAACGATACAATACTACCAATCGATCTAGAACAGAAGAACTGAAAAAGAAAATCATTCAAGAGCTAAACAGAACCCACAACTCAAAATCCCAGAATCATCGATTAACTAAACATAAAACGAAAATCAGAGAGAGAATATTACAGTACCAATGGCAGAGAAGACGACCCAGAAACCAGGAACCGATTGAGCACAGAACCAAGAGCGCTTCCTACCCATGAACAGAAGAAACAATCGCCAATGAAAATCAAACCACCAAGAGATATGGGAACAGGAATTCGATCAGCTGGCTTAAATCCCAAGCGAAAAGGGCAGATTTCTCATCTCTACACTGAACAGGACGAGGAAGAAGAAGACGAGGGCCGAACAACAATATTAGCGCAAATGGACGAAGACCCTTTTCTCTATTGGTTCAGAATCTAGTGGAAACTCAGTGGGCAGAGAAGATTTTTGATGAGAGAAACAGAGATGAGAAAAGGGTTTTAGGAGGTCGTTTTCTGGGTCAGTAGGGATAAGGGGTTTTGATTGGAAGTTATTTGATACACAAATATTAGTCGAAATTTCATTCTCTAAAGTCTTAACGCGTAAGTTTGAAGTTTGAATGAAGATTGGCTCACCTCACGTTTGTGTGCGGCAAAAGAACTCCAAGGATTGGTTGAGAAAGGAGTAAAAATTACACTTTTTGGAGATTGTGACAAACTTGTTCATTTTATTCATTAGGATTGTTGGTTGTTAGGTTAAATTACTTCATGATCTTATAGAGTTTTTGAATTTTTAGTTGTATGGATAATAAATTTTTAACCTTTTCTAAGTTTTTAAAAATTAATTGGTTCCAATTTTTAGATTCGTGTATGATGCGTTTAACGGTACCCACCCAAAATATTGTTGAACTCAAATTCATTTTCCTGTGTGTAGCTCTGATATCATTTTTGCCCATGCGCACTATTAGAAGATATTGTCTGCTTTGACTCGTTAAGTATCGCTACCAGTTTCATGATTTTAAAATGCGTCTGTTAATGAGAGGTTTCCACACCCATAGTACGAATATTTCGTTCTCCCCTCCAAATATGTTAAGAAGTATTACACATAAAATTATAGTTCATCGACCTATTAAAAACTTTTAAAATTTAGAGATACGCGAGACGTGAAATTAAAAGTTTATGACTTATGAGACGTTTTTTTTTAAGTTTAAAAATTTATCGACAATTTCAAGAACTAGGCGTATAAATTTTACTCCTCTTTCTTCTTTTATTGTGTTTATTTTTTAAAAATAAAGGCTAATGCATAACTATTCTTGGTGTAGTAGGTTAAGATTTGTCCCTTATGCCTATTATATTAAATTCATAAATTCATAACCTAATAAAGTGAATAATTGAAAGTTACAAATTCATTAAAATAATTAAATTAAATAAATGATGTGAATAATTCCTTATTTAAAAGTTACGAACTCTATTAGAAAATGATGGTTAGTATCGTTTTAACGTTCAAATTTCTACTTTCATATTTATTCTATTGGAATAAGGACTTTACTTCTCATGTTCAAAGAATGCCCGGTAGAAAAAAACATGTTTTTGTAGCACTTTATATGATATTTTCTTGTGGGTCTTGCAACATGTGATGATCTCGACATTCCTCTATAATATGGTCATATGACTCGTTTCTAAGAGTGAAAACTATATCTACGTACCAATACGAGTCTTTTTAACATGCTTTATCCTCATTCACGTGTTTCCTAAGAAAGTTCTCAAGACGTCACTCAACATAGAATTGCTCTTCCATTTTAAGAGCGAGGGCTATCCTCACATACCAACACGAGCTTTTTCAACATGTTTTATCCTCACTCACATGTTTCCTAAGAAAACTTCCACGAGATTACCTGACCAAAAATTGCTCCAATCAAAACATATTTAAATTTGAAGTTCATATAATTGAGTAAGAGAAAACGGAAAGTGCACCTTATTCGTATAGGTAATAATATTCCTTTCCTTTAAGTATTTCTTAGCCATCTTATACTCAAGATCACTCTCATTCGAATGTAGTCTTAGTTCATTAATGTACTCGAGACCAAGATATCATAATAGTTTAACTAATTAAGACAAATACTCTTAGACCAAGATATCAAATGTGAGATCAGATATCGGTTGGAGAGAGAAACAAAACTTTCTTTATAAGGGTGTAGAAACCTCTCTCGAGCAGACACGTTTTAAAAATGTTAAGGGGAGGCTCGAAAAGAAAAACCCAAATATGGCAATATCTATTAGCGGTGAGCTTGAGCTCTGACATCAGATGTTCAAATGCTATCATTTCACATGGTAACGTTAGACTCTAAAAAAAAGGCGAGCATAAAAAAAATTGTCACCTCCTTATCACCCTCCTTATGTGATTAGAAAAACCGTCTAGAGCCTCAAAAGAATATTATTGTGTAAAACACGACTTGTTTCCACTTCAGTCATTGTCTAGGCCATTGTAACTACTTCCATTAAGTATCATAACGGTGTCGGGTTGAATCATTCCCGATCGTTCTTTCCACTCTTGTATGTGAACAAAACCTAAAGATTTGTAATGTAGCAATCATATAATATGGTTCTAAAGTCATAGAAAGTGTCATAAATTGCATAATCTGACTGTAAAGGGTTGAAGTGAGAGTAGGGTTTGAATGAGTTTGATGAGTTAGCATCATAAAGCAAAAGCACCAAACAAAAAAGAACCCTTTGTTGAGCTCCCAACAACAATGGTTCATTTATTGAAAGGGAATCTCTTTCTTTCTTTGCTTACACTTTTTCCCATAGAAGTGATTGCTGAGTCTATCACTCCCTTCTTTTGCACAAGCTTAGCACCACCAAGCCTAGGTTTTTGACCTAAAAGCAACCCTTTTTGTTCTTAATTATGATGGACCAAGAGCTTATTATACTCTCGCTTCAACTTCACCTGTCGTGTTGGGTAGTGTAGCATGTGGGATTGATGTGTAGGGGTGGGGATGACTATATTTCTAGGAGGTCGCTGACGAGTTAATAATCAAGCTCACGTGTAAAACTCGAACAGTCGTCCAAGTCCTCTTGGTTGTAACCATGTTGGGAATAAACTTAAATGAAAAAAAGGTTTTTTGAAATTGAGTCTGAGAAGGAAGAGGCCAAAGAAAAAAATGAAGGGCGATAATCATTTTAGGAGAGAGTGGGGTATGGGATAACCAATTTTAGATTTTAGAAAACCTATAAATTAATTTGTTTTTTATGGTAAAAAGGAGAGAGGAAGAACACAATAAGAGTCAAGTACAGTGTAATAGAAAAGGGCTTTTCAGAATTTCTGTCTCCTTGTCTCTCCCCTCTTGACATCTCCTTCACAGCTTCGTGAGTGTTATTTTAACAAGTTAGTTTCAGAGCGAGCGTTTATTTCTACAAATTGGTATCAAAGTGGATTGTTATTTTCTACAAATTGGTATCAAAACAAATTTTATTTCAACAAAACCCACCGCTAGCAAATATTGCATGCTTTGATCCGTTACATAAACATATATTGTAATAGTCCAAGCCCTCTCGTTTTCTACAACCTTTTTCTCTCTTCAACCAATGTGGGATCTCACAAACCCCACCCCCTTGGGGCCCAACGTCCTTACTAACACAAGGCTAAATGTTTAGCTTTGATACCATTTGTAATAGCCAAAACCCACTACTAACTGATATTGTTCACTTTGTCCCCGTTACGTATCGTCGTTAACCCAACGTTTTTAAAACGTGACTGCTAGAGAGAGATTTTCACACTCTTTTGCCTCTCCAATTGATGCGGGATCTCACAATTCACTCCCTTAGAGACCCCAACATACTCGCTGACACACTGCCCCATGTCTAGTTCTGATATCATTTGTAACATCCCAAACCCACTTCTAACAGATATTGTCCGCTTTATCCCATTACATATCACCGTCAACCTCACGATTTTTAAATGCATCTGTTAGGGAGATGTTTTCACATCCATTATAAGAAATGATTCATTTTCCTCTCCAAACGATGTGAGATCTTACATATATTGTCACTTTATTTAAATGTATCAATCTTATCAATCTTATCGACGTTACATATAGAAAGCTTTGATGGAGCAAGTACGAGGCTACATCGTAGAATCTAAAAGTATTCTCTTTTCACTTTCAAGAACTTCTATATGGAATTGAAAAATAAATGGGGCGAAAGTTGCATATTCATAGGAAGGAACATAACCTATAATCGAGTATAAAAAAATGTTCCTTATTTCTTTCGAGTTATCTATTACTAACAAAATCATCGATTACAATGTCCAAAGACAAGATCACAAACCAAACAGAAATGTACACTTCATCCTTAAACTAACTGTTTCCATGATGGTTCACAAAGGTTTTTATAATACCCTTAAAACTATTTTTGACTTTTGTGCAACTTCTTGAGCAGCTGAGCTCAAGTCCTGAAGAGATGTCTGAGGTGGATGCATTCAACTCCTCTGTGGCTTCGTTAACCTCATCAGGTGGGTTATCTGTTAAGAAATTATGCAGCAGCCAAAATATAACATGCACAGGATAAAACTAACAAGAGTTGAAAGATTCAACCCTCCACAGGGTTCTAAATCATATTTTCGCATTGCAGCTACTCAGAATGATGTTGAATCCTCCACTGGTAGTTGCCAGTGCACTTGTGAAATGGACAGCTTTGGCAGGGCTGGTTGGACGGCTGAAGGGATTTAAGTTGGAGAAACCATCTGCTCACGTATTTCGGTTGGGGTTGGGATGTGCTTATTTATATTATGTATAGCTTATGCAGAGTAAAGCTGAATTGTTATAAATAGTAAATAGATAGGTATAATAAAAAGCTATATCAAAAAGTTATATATGGATAGTCAATGCTTTGAAAATGTAATTTCTATATTCTCTGTATTCTCTCTTACTGTACATGCTTGAAGTCATCAATATAAATCCTTTAACCAAAGTTCTCTTGGCATTTTCTCTATCATGTTCTTTGTGTTCATCTAGATCGATTGTGTGCGTTGTGCGATCCTAACAACTGGTATCAAAGCTAGGTGGAAGTCACCACGATCTGTGAAGATGGAAAGTTCAAAGATTGGAATTGAGAAGTTCGATGGATCCGATTTTGGTTTCTGGAAAATGCAAATGAAAGATTATCTGTATCAGAAAGATCTTCACGAATCCTTGTTGGGGGTGATGCAGGATACCATGACCACGAAGCAGTGGAAGCTCAAGGATCGACAATCCTTAGGGCTGATTCGGTTGACGCTATCTAGAAACGTGACATTCAATATCATCAAGGAGAAGACAACGTCAAATCTATTGAAGGCGCTGTCGAATATGTACGAATAACCGTCGGCTATGAACAAGGTGTATTTGATGTAGAGATTGTTCAATCTACAAATGTCTGAAGGTAGATCTGTTGTTGATCATATAAATGAACTCAATATGATCATAAGTCAACTGAGTTCGGTGGAAATTAATTTTGAGGATGAAATTAAAACATTGATTTTGATGTCATCTTTACCCGAGTCGTGGAATACTGTTGTTGTCGCAATCAGCAATTCGTGAGGATCTGATAAACTGAAGTTTGATGAAAAATGAGATGTAGTTCTCAACGAAGGTATTCACAACCGAAAATTTGGAAATTCATCTGATAGTGCTCTCAGTGTTGACCAATGGGGAAGAAGTAAATCGAAGGGCCCAAACAAAGGACGATCAAAATCAAAGAACCGAGAAAAATCTCCAAATAGACCAAATGTAACATGTTGGAATTATGGAGAAAAATGTCACTTTCAGACAGGTTGTACAAGACCAAAGAGGAAGCAGAATCACAAATCTGGAGATGATGATGATTCTATAAATTCAGCAAAAGACATTGGGGATGCTCTAATCCTCAGCGTGGACAGTTCGATTGATTCCTGGATTTTGGATTCAGGTGCATCTTTTCATTCGCTCCAAATAAAGAGTTGTTCCGGAATTTCAAGTCTGGAAATTTCGACAAGGTGTATCTTGCCGACAACAAAGATTTGTAGATTAAAGGAAAATGAGATGTCTGCATAAAAACTCCGGCAGGAAATCAGTGAACATTAAAAGATGTCAGATATATTCCTGGTCTCAAGAAGAACATGATCTCTATTGGTCAGTTGAACAGCATAGGTTATGCAACAAAGTTAGGGAAGAGCTCGTGGAAGATTATGAAGGGTTCTACGGTGGTAGCACGTGGCTCAAAATCTGGAACCTTATACACTACTGCATGGTGTATGAACATAGCTGTTGTTGTTGAGAGTGCTTCAAATTCAAATCTATGGCACAATAGACTTGGACATATGAGAGTGAAAGAAATGAAGACGTTGGCTGCGAAAGAAGTTTTAGAAGGTCTGAAATCTATTATGTGGGTCATTGTGAGAACTACGTTATGAGCAAGCAGAAACGAGTTAGCTTCACAAGAACTGCTAGAGAATTGAAGAAAGTGCAGTTGGAAATGAAACCAGATGTTGAGCAAGGTTCGACGAAGCAAGTGAGAGTTGAGTTTGAGTTGCAGGAAAACTCACCTAGTGATGTTGTAGTAGATACTCATGGAACTCCTGAGACTATTGCTGAGGAACCAGATGTGGAGCATGGTTCCAAAAGACAACGAAGCAAGTGGGAGTTGAGCTTGAGTTGCAGGAAAACTCACTTAGTGATGTTGTAGCAGATACTCATGAAACTCCCGAGACTACTGTTGAGGAATCATATGTGAAACATGGTTCCAAGACAACGAAGCAAGTGGGAGTTGAGCTTGAGTCAAGAAAACTCACCTAGTGATGTTGTAGCAGATACTCATGAAACTCCTGAGACTACTGCTGAGGAACCAGATGTAGAGCATGGTTCCAAGACAACGAGGCAAGTGGGAGTTGAGCTTGAGTTGCAGGAAAACTCACTTAGTGATGTTGTAGCAGATACTCATGAAACTCCTGAGACTACTACTGAGGAACCAGATGTGGAGCATGATTCAAAGACAACGAAGCAAATGGGAGTTGAGCTTGAGTTGCAAGAAAACTCATCTAGTGATGTTGTAGCAGATACTCATGAAACTCTTGAGACTACTACTGAGGAACCAGATGTAGAGCAAGGTTCCAAGACCACGAAGCAAGTGGGAGTTGAGCTTGAGTTGCAAGAAAACTCACCTAGTGATGTTGTAGCAGATACTCATGAAACTCCTAAGACTACTGTAGAGGAATCAATAGTGGAGCAAATGACACCTGAACCGGTGTTGAGAAGATCATTACTATCAGAGTACCAGATATGTATGTACCTTCATTACACTATCTGTTGAAAGAGAACCACAACCCTTTGAGGAGGCCCTACAGTTGGAGGATACAACCAAGTGGGAGCAAGCCATGAATGATGGGACGTTTAGGCTTCAAAAATGCGTAGTACTGAGGCTGAGTACGTGACAATAGCTGAAGCTAGAAAGAAGACGATATGGATGATTGACTATCTGGAAGAATTGGGCAAGAAGCAGCACAAAAAGATTCTTTATAGAGATAGTCAGAGTGTCATACAGTTGGTGAGGAACCCGACCTATCATTTAAAGATAAAACACGGAAGACAATACCATTTCACTTGCAGGTTAGTAGAAGATGGTGATGTGTTTTGAGAAGATAGAGGTTGCAAAGAATCTAGCAAACATGTTGACAAAATGTGTTGATGTTGGAATATTGAGATTGTGCAAAACCTCAATTGGTATGGTGCAGTGAAAATATTCATGATCGTTTGAGAATGAAATTCTTGGTTGACTGGATCAGTCTCTAAGTGAGAGAATTGTTAGTTATGGAGCCTGCTGCTTATTGATAGCTGAGTCAACGGTTATACATAGTAAAACTATATTTGATAAATGACATATAAAGTAAATTGTCATAAATAATAAATAGCTATGTATAGTAAAAAACTATATCGGGTAAAGTTATATATGGTAAATAGTTATACATAGTAGATGGTTATATCTGATAAAACTAAATATAGTAAGCTAAACCATATATATATATATATCCCCTTCGTCAAAGCTTTGAAAATGTACTTTTTGTATTCTTTGTATTCTCTCTTACCATACATACTTGGCTTGAAGTCATCAATATAAATCCTTTAGTCAGAGTTCTCCTTACATTTTCTCTATCATGTTTTTTGTGTTCATCTAGATCGAGTGTGTGCGTTGTTGTGCGATCCTAACATGGGATATAGAACCCGATGCCTATTTATAGTAAAGATCGGATAGAAATATATATGATAGATATTTCGTAAAGATCTGTAGAGATATAATGGTAGATATTTGATCTAATAGAGATATAATGGTAGATATTTGATCTAATAGAGATATATATGGTAAATATTTGGTAAAAGATTAGTAAAGATATATTTGATATATTACATATCTGTTAAACCTATATTTAGTAAACTGAGACAGTATATATACCCTATTTTCAACATGTACTTTCTTATGTTTTGTATTCTCTTTGGTGTATGAAGTCATTAATAAAACATTTAGTCAATATTCCTTTTTGAATTTTCTCTCTCCTATTCTTTGGGTTCATCATGATCCGAGTGTGAGGACTTGATCGTTCATGGAGCACTTGATGGTAGGTGTGAGATTCCACATCGGTTGGGGAGGAGAGCGAAACACCCTTTATAAGAGTGTGGAAACCTTCTATTAGCAGAGAACGTTTTAAAAACCTTAAAGGAAAACCCAAAGAGGACAATATCTGCTAACGGTGGGCTTGGTCCGTTACAAATGGTATCAAAGCCAGACACCGGACGATGTGCCGATGAGAAGGTTGAACCCCGTAAAAGGGTAGACATGAGACGATGTGCAAGCAAGGATGCTAGCCCCAAAAGGGGTTGGATTTGGTGGGGGTCCCACATCCCTTGGAGAAAGAAATAAGTACCAGCAAAGACGCTGGCCCCAAAGGGAGGTGGATTGTGAGATTCCACCTCTGTTGGGGAAGAGAACGAAACACATTTTATAAAGATGTGAAAACCTCTCCCTACCAAACACGTTTTAAAAACCTTGAGGGAAAGCCCGAGAAGGAAAATCCAAAAAAGACAATATTTTTTAACTATGAGCTTGAGCAGTCAACGGTAATGGATTCCAAAAGTTACCCCGCACTTTATCCAAAGAAAAAGTTGTGAAATTATTGTTATGATCTTCGGAATGATCAACCAAACTCATACCAAAAAAAAGGAAGAATACAGTTTGACAAGTACGAATACATACAAAAAGACGAACTATCGAGCAGTACGAACGATAGCCAAGTGGTTAAGGAGCTCCAGAAGGATCAAACAATGACTCTAACTAAATGAGTATGCATAAATCTCTACCTTACAAAGGTTTACATTACAACAGCATGGTACAAGCATATTAAACTTGATTGTTACACAGGTCATTATGAACTACAATTTTATTCAGTACAAGTGAACAACAAGCGATGGAACATAATAAACCTAATCTATGGATGTTTCTGTCAATAATTAGATTACTACAATTAACATCAGAATCACAGACCAACCCAGCAATCTGAATCTGTTCAAAAGACCAATGAAGAGGCTAGAGCCAGAAACGTAATATCGATTTCAAGTCTTTACCTCACCACCTTCATTCCCGCCGTTGCCGAGACGGCAACGTCAACAATCTTGTCGGCCTCGGTATGTTTCTCACTCTTTTCTGGAGTTGCAGCTCCTTTGTCTAGTTCAATATCCTGTTGAGTAGGTTTTTGATTCTCCTCTGGCACATTTTCGTTTTCATCAGATATAAGAGAAACGGGTTCGGTAGCTTCACCCAGATTACCATCAGGCTTCTTCTGAACTTGTGGTTCCTCAATGGCTTCCTCTGGCTTTGCTCCCTCCAGATTCTCATTGAGGTTTAATTTAGAGCTTTCAGGTTCCTTCTCATTGAGATCTTTGTCCAATTTTTCTTGTTCTGATTCACTACCTATCTTATGTTCTTGTTTTTCAGCATCATTAGTCTTTGGTGCCGCCTCTGCTTCCACAGCTTCATCTTTTGTTACCTTTTCATCTTTTACCTCAGCATCAACCATGCTCTCATGTTTTTCACCGTCTTGGTTATCAATTTCTTTCTCCTCCTCCAAAACTTCTGGTTCAGCTTCTGTTTCTTTAATATCTTTCTTCGACACAGAAGATCTTCTTCTCTTGGGATGCTCACGTTCGACCGGTGGAGTCACTTTACTCTTTTCGCTTATCCTTGCTGACCTCCTCGGCGTCTCGCCCGTGCTCCAATCGAATTCAGCAGCTGCCGGGCCACCGGGGTGTGCCTTCAGGTACTGATCCAACCTCCTTTTGTGGTTGATCTCCTCCCCTGTAGGAGTTATGAAGATGACCTCATGTTTCCTAGGGGATTTACCTTGCTTGGGAAAAAACTGCCAAATATTCATATCATTCAATCAGATGCAACCAATAAACCAGCAACCCAGATCTTATTTCTTTTTGTTTAGAGCTGTTAGGTCAAGTAAAGAAAAATCAATAAAGTATAAATGTTCATCTCGATTGGTGAAAAAATACATCCAAATAGATCCAGAAAACAAGCAGCCGCTCCAACCCAATGAAGATGATCAAAGATCTCTCTTGTTGTCATGAATTACAGTAATTGAAAAAATATAAATCTAAAAGTACGTTCTCTTTCATACCCAAGAAAGTCCCTACCACCCTTTCATACAAAATTCCACCATGAAATCTTCATCTTCTCTTTACTATGAAACCCGTACAGCGGCTTAGACGAAAACGAAAACACCAGCTAACATCGAGCATATTAAAGACTAACCAGATACATAAATTTGCCAAAACAGACAGCATTGATAGGAGTTCCTTATGTTGTCACGATCGGTATCGAGGGCTATTGAGTTTCTGTATAAGATTAAAAAGTATTAACCTTCCCAAGATCAAGAAGCCAGAAGAAAAATCTCACGAATTTGAGAATATTCTAAATTTCATAACCTTACAAGACACCTCCTCTTGGCTAAGGGTCTGATCGGTTGTCCAGAGCCCTTCTGGTAGACCATCTGCTATCAGGCTGCCTACTCAGAGCTAATGTCTGTCTGTCCTTTTTTTCATCACTAACCATTCATCCACCTTCATCTGAAAAAGATCTAATGAAATGAATACCCTGGCAAGAGACTTTATCATTTCCAAAAGAAAATAAGGCAAAGTACAAAGTGGCCAGCCATTTCAGATGCTATCCATTCTCTAGTAGGAAAACTATCTTTCCTTCCTCTGCCTTCCCTAGAACAAACTACCAATTCCAGTCATATACCTCACTTCTCAGCTCAGGCTTCCCAATCCTCTTCGGAAATTCGCCCTCACACCGTTGTTTGTAGAAGAACTTCAAGCTGCGTTGATCTGTACAATTTTTTAATCATTGGCCCAATACGTATGAAGGCCATTTTTTAATGGAAAATACAACTACCATCGGTTCCCTTTAATGTATGGGATTGTAACCATATCATCAAGAGAAGCTTGGATGGAGACCTGAACACAAGTCTCCTCTCCTTGGTCTGATCGCATTAATTCTGCAGTTTTGAAGTCTTGTTCTTGGTGCATTTCACTCCTTTATGGAGTTTGTATCCTTCGAGCAATAGTCTCTTTTCATTACATCAACAAAACGTTTCGTTTCTTGTTCAAAAGAAGAAACTGACAATAAGGCATTGGTTTTGCGTGCGTATAGAAATCTTTGATCTAAACCATTCCTTTCTGCAAGGAATGGCTTTGAGAAGTCTGGTAAGGCAACCAGAAGCACATTGATCTTAGCGTGTTTGAGACATCGAAAGCTTTCCCTAGCCTTAGGATTAGACTCATTATCACTTTTAACTGTTGGGAGAAGGCAGTCAAACCATAAACGGCCACAGATTTTCAGTGGAAACATGTAAGCCTGGTTGCAGGGAGATGACCAGTTCAACTTATTTTGGATTTTACAGCCATGAACATCCACCTTACTCGGACACCACATCATCTACAAATTCAATCTGAGGCTGTAAAAAGGAGCACTTCTTGACATTAGCCACCAGATTATCGATCAAAACGTCCAAAACAGAGAACAAAGTTGGGCTAGTAACTCTGAGCCGTTGATAAGTATGACCTAAACATCATGATCCAAAAAGAGTGGCACATTGGGGCACAAATCAATAGAAATGACGTTCAAATCAACTTATATCCATTACTCATACTATGTCGAGATAATGTGTTTGGCACTAATTTATTTAGAAAATATAACTTCATAAATATATATTCTTTATCTAAATTGGTTTAGAAAAGAAGATGACCATATATAGAAGCAAAGGAAGAGAATCATGATTTAAAAAATTCAAAATTTTGAGTTTTTTTTCTCTTTCTTTCTGTTATTAGAATTATAGTTTCTTTTGTGCATTGGAAGAAAATTTAAATAATTTCTTTTAAAAACTTCAAAATTAATTTTATCCATTTTGAACCAAGACTCATGTTCTTATGTCTACTCAATAGTCTGGTTCGCGATGTTTCCTCGAAAACCTTTGGTGATTAACTCAATTTTGGATTCAGTGAACGCCTTGTTGCCATCAATATCAATCAACTGCATTACCTTTGATGCGTAACACTTCACGTTTGAAGTTTCACCTTGTTTGGAGAAGAATCATTCAACTCCAATTCTTGAATTCTAGCTTTTCTTATCAATCTCATTCGACATCTTGGACATACTTTGTTTCATAATTCCTCCGAGGATATATTGTGCGTAGGAGTGCGGCCGAGAATCTGCACCACCTTTTGTGGAGCTATGATTTTTCCTTTCAGTTTGGAGCTATTTCTTTGAGACATTTGATTTCCGTTCATCCCAGCCTAAGGGTTGTAACTCCATGATTTTGGAGTTGCTATTTATCATTCGCCCTTTGGTAAGAAAAAGGGTTTTTTTGAGTGTGATTTTATGAAGCTTTCGAAGAGGGAGAGGGTTCGAGAAGACTTCGATTAATGTATGGTTCTTGTTAGGTTCCATGAATCATTGGGCATTGATGGTTAAGAGCTTTTGATATTTTCATTAGTCTTATTTTCTTGACTAAAGCCCTTTTTATAGCTTGACTCATTTTATTTGGGCTTTATTTTTGTATGACATTGTATTCTTTCATTTATTCTCAATGAAAGCTCAATTTTTATCAAAAACCATTCCTCCAAGGCCATATCCAACTGCCCCGTCAGCTCTTCGATGTATGTTTATCTTGCCATCGATAGGAGCTTTCCTTTTCCTTTAATATAGTTCCCATCCGTACACGATGAACTCTAAACTTCTCCCCATTGATAAAACAAATTTCTTTCTAATCATCTCATATCTAGCTCTATGGATTTTTGGCCTACAGTGCACCCGTTTCTCCATTGCATAAGTCAAGATTTCATGTTTAAACTTGATTTTCAAGGTTGAACTTGTAATAGCCCACCACCGTTGGCAGATATTGTACTCTTTGAGCTTCCCCTCAAGGTTTTTAAAATGCGTATGATTCCACACCCTTATCAAGAATGATTCATTCCCTTTCCAACCGATATGAGATCTCACAATCCACCCCCTTTTGGAGCCTAGCGTCCTCGCTGGCACTCGTTCCCCTCTCCAATCGATGTAGGATCCCCAATCCACCCCCCTTCGGGGCCCAGCGTCATCATTGGCACACCACCTGGTGTCACCCCCCTTCGGGTTTGAGCCTCCTCGCTGGCACATCGCTCGGTGTCTGGCTTTGATACCATTTGTAACAGTCCAAGCCCACCACTAGTGGATATGTCCTCTTTAGGCTTTCCCTTCTGGATTTTCCCTCTAGGTTTGAAACGAGTCTATTTCCACACCCTTATAAAGAATGCTTCGTTCTCCTTTCCAACTGATATGGGATCTCACAAAACTAGTCTGGTCCCACCATGGTAAAGGCTTTCATTGTTTCTAGAAGAAAATGTAAGGTAAGAGTATAAAAGAGGGAGCTGGTCCAAAGATTGTTGACCCTGCCTCCGACCAGAATTCTCCCTGTGGCAATACACTCGACTTGGCTTTCCTCCATCCTTCCCAAATCTATTTAGTTCTATACCAATTCTCTAATTTATTCCATTGACCAACTATGACGGGCTTCCACATCCTATTGTTGAACTTCACTCCTGTCACCTTGCTTATGTCTTCCTCTTCTTTCTGTAAGTATCAAGTTTTGCTAGACAACATAACTTATTTGATAACGATAATTATATTTTGATTTAGATATTACCGATCAAAATGACAGGAAATCTCATATGATCACTATAACAGCCCAAGCCCGCCGCTAGTAGATATTGTCCTCTTTGGGCTTTCCCTTTTAGACTTCCCCTCAAGGTTTTTAAAACACGTCTGCTAGGGAAAGGTTTCCACACTCTTATAAAGAATATTTCGTTCTCCTCCCCAATCGATGTGGGATCTCACAATCCACCCCCCTCCCTCTTCGGGGCTCAACGTCCTCGCTGAAACTCGTTCCCTTCTCCAATCGATGTGGGATCCCCAATCCATCTCCGTTTAGGGCCCAGCGTCCTTGGTGGCACACCGCCTCGTGTCCAATCCCCTTCGGGACTTACTCTCCTAGCTGGCACATTGCCCGGTGTCTGGCTCTGATACCATTTGTAACAGCCCAAGCCCACCGCTAGCAGATATTATCCGCCTCACGATTTTAAAACGCGTCTACTAAGGAGAGGTTTCCACACTTTTATAAAGACCAAAGACCAAGGTGAGATCTCACATTTAAATTGTGAAAAATCCAAGCAAATAAATTTCAGCAGCTGATATTGAGTGCACAATATAGTCAACTGATTGGATAAAAAATATGCACACACACACACACATGTATATCCTAACTTGTGGGGGCAAGGCAAGTCCAGGCAGAGCACGCACTGTTCAATAATTTTTTATTTATTAACATCATTGTCAATGTTAGCAGCCCTAATCCTCCCCAGATAACATAATCGCTCACTATCTCTCACACCAGAAAGGAGAAGGGAACAAAAATTAGTCCACAGCTCCAAGTAATGCAAGCAAAAAGAAATCATCATAACACAAATTCAACTCATCATGAAGCAACATAGCGACGTTAAGCGATGTCAAAGCAAAGTCAAATAGAAACTAGAGACCAACAATTTCCAGAGAATTCTGTCGAAGAAGACTGGAAATCCAAGCGAAAAGATAGATTAAGCAAGAAATTCGATAATTCAACCTTCCAGAAAAAACCCTAGATACTACAAGCGGTGAATTCTCACCAAAGAAACCCTAAAATCCAGGAAAAACAAAATCCCAGTTGAGCAATGAGCGGTAAAAGCAATATTGAGCAACAAAATAAGCAATCCAACAAAAATTGAAGATCCAGAAAAGGAATCTAAGTGAGATGAACACCTTTTTCTTCCAGCCAGGAGGGGCAGGGAGTTCAAAGGACAGAACCTCCTCATTCGCAGTGTCTTTCTCCACTGATTCCGCCATTTATGACCTAACCACAAGAAGCAATGATGATAAAATTCACCAAAAATAGCTCCCGAACAAAGAACTTCTCGAAAAAAGTAGAGAAAAAAATGGGTTACTTGGATTCGCGATTTGGGGTTTCTGGGTTTCTTCCTTAGCTGCACATAACCAAAACAGAGGAGAGAAATGGATTTACAGCGACAAATTTGGTAATGACGGCGATTGCCCTTCCTTTTATATTCAATGCTTCTTTCTCCTCTCCTCTCTCTCTCTCTGAGAAAGAAATCCAGAATGTCCAGCTCAGCACTTGGAAATTTGACGGTGCGTTCTACCGCCGCCACCTGTCAAATTCCTTGCTTCTTAATACTTGGCGGTTGCCTTTTCTTACACATTTTCCCTCCATTGACTTTAACTATTTTTTTTTTTTATTTTTTTTTAAGTCTAAAGCTATCTCCAGCATTTTTATACCTTCTTAAAATTTGGCCACTAAAATTTTGAGTAAAATTTTAGAAATTTATTCATCGAAGAGAAAACTTAGAAAGCTTACGTATCCGTTGGATTCGAGCGTTACATACACATAACATAGACATGCCACATGGACATGTTGGGCTCGAGCATTACATATTTGTTAGGCTCGAGCGTTACATACACATAACATAAACATGCCACATGAACACGTGGAACTTAAATCATTTCAGTCAAGTTAACCCATTTTCTATTAATTATATCGATCCTAAAAAATTGTACTCCAACTCAGCTAAGTTAAGTTGAGTCCGTCATAATGCCTCATAATCATGATATTAATACGATTAATTGTCACATTATGCAACATGCATTGATACAATTCATGCATATTCATCCTAGCTCTGAAGTCGTTCACGTTGAGAGCTAGTTACCTCAATTGATTCTCAACATAAACAATAATTGTCTTTGGGCTTACAAAAGTCTCGGTTCAATCTTAAAAGTGAAGACTATCCCTATATACCAACACGAGTCCTTTGAGTATGCTTTGCCCTCACTCACATGCCTCCTAAAATAATTTTCATAGGATCATTCAACATAGAATTACTTCAAATAGAACTCGCTTAACTACGGAGTTTGTATAATTGAGCCACCGAAAAGAAAATGGGCACCTTATAATATAGGTAGTAACTTTCAATTGTTTTAAGCCTTTTTTTTTAACAATCATATCCTCAAGATTGCTCTCATCAGATGTAGTCTCAGTTCATTCATGTATCTCTCGTGTACTTGGATGTTATAGATTTCCATGACGGTTGCCATTAAATTCCAAATTTTGAATAGAAAAAATAATCCAACCATTTAAAAAATCTAAAATTCTCATCTATTTATTATAATAATTTGGATTTGGCTCTATTCTCTAGGGCATAAGGTACTAGCTAATGCCATTGCCTATAGATGTAGGTAGGCCTAAATCCACGTGACAATATTTGTTGAATCTAAACCCAATAATTCTCTTGCATTCAAACTTAAAAGTAACTTTATAGGATAGGCTGTCAACTTTCCCCCGGACGCTGTAAGTTGTTGTTGTTGATTTTTTGTTTGCATCACATATAACACCTATTTCAATTTTTCAAATCTTACTTTCAAAACTCTCATTCGAAATCTATCGGCCCCTTTTTCTAAAACTTTCTTTTTGAATCAGGGCCAGAGGCTCGAGCATACGTCGCTTGGCCGTAGGCGACGCATGAACAAATTGGCTTAACTCACTTGTTGTTGGGAAGTGAGTGTCGCACAATTGCAAGTTCGCTGCCATCAAAAGTGTGATTGTGTAGAGAACTTTTTTAGGTAAAAGATTAAAGATCCATGATGTTAGTGTTTTTGTAACCGCTCAAATACACCACTATCAGATATTGTCCTCTTTGGGGTTTCCCTTTCGGCCTTCCCCTCAAGGTTTTAAAACGTGTCTGCTAGGGAAGGTTTTCACACCCTTATAAAGGATGTGTTGTTCTCCTCCTCAACCAATATGGGACATCACAATCCATCCCCCCCTCGGGGGCCTAGCGTCCTTGCTGACACTCTTTTCTTACTCCAATCGATGTGGGACCCCTACCAAATCCACCCCTTTGGGGCCCAATGGACATCGATTGGAGAAAGGAAGGAATGCCAGCGAGGACGCTAGACCCCGAAGGGGGTGGATTGTGATGTCCGACATTTGTTGGGTAGGAGAACAAAACACCCTTTACAAGGGTGTGGAAACCTTCCCCTAGCAGACACGTTTTAAAGCCTTGAGGAGAAGCCTGAAAGGGAAAGCCGAAAGAGGACAATATCTAATAATAGCGGTGGATTTGGGCAGTTTTTCAACTCATTCTTCATCTTTACAAAATTTTATTGTGCCACAACTTATTTATAAAAAATGTTTAGATCCTAATTAATTTGATCGATGAACATGTGTACACTACAAGATTTTTTTTATTTATTAAAATGTAATTTCCAAATAAAAGAGAGATGCATGAATGAACTAAGACCACATTCAAATGAGAGTGATCCAGAGAATACCATAGTTAAGAGATGCTCGAGAAAATTAATAGTTACTATTTAAAATAATAAGGTGCACTTTCTTTTAGGTTGCTCAATAACAAGAACTTTGTTAAACGTGTTTGACTTAAAGCAATTCTATGTTAACTGATTTTGAAAGAATTTTCAAAGGAAAATGTGAGTGAGAATAGAGTATGCTAAAAGGACAATTTGTGAAGATAGTTTTCACTCTTAAAAGCAGTTCAAGATAAGTAGGTAACATGGGAATTATCGTGATGTCAAGTGTCAAATTTAGATTTTAAATCTTGATCCAAAGTTTTGGCATGAGGCACCATCGATGGTATCAAATCAGAACATTTCCCAGTATGATCTAGTTAGAGACGAACCAAGGGAAAGCTAGTGAGCATGTAACATCAGAGTAAGTGAGGGCATACAAATGAATTAATGCCACATGTGAATGAGAGTGATCCATAAGATATGATAGTTAAAAAAACGTCATCTAAATGCAACTTCTTTTTCAGTGGCTCAAGTGATAAATCCAAATTTCACGTAGGAACACGTTAGGATGCAGGTGAAAATTGAAACACAACTGAAGATCATTAATATGTTGGGTGCAAAATATGGTCTTTAGGACCCACTCCATGCTCACTTGCTCCAACTCTCCTTTATCTAATAATTGTTGTTTCTTTCATTGTTTTGCAAATTTATTGGATCTTTGGATAAAATGCATGTGATGAACATTCTCCAACTTTTTAATGCATATCTAGGTTTTGATTGATATACAAATTAGGTTTATGTTTAGCTCTCGTCGATCCTCGTAAGTTTGTCAGTTTTTGTTACTATTTACCAATATGAACATAGTTCAGTTATGATTTACATTTATTCGTTTTCTTGAAGGTGAAGGTTCAGTAAAAACTTATTCTAATGCAGACATGCCACAAAAATGTTCTTTTAATGCAAAGGATGGCGTGAGCTAAAAGTTCAGATATGATTTAATAACCATTTGGTTCTTAGGTTTTTTTTAAAAAATTAAGTGTCTAAATGATGCTTCTTATGAGTTCCTTTGATTTGATATTTTGTGACATCGAGGACCGTACATGAATGAATCAAGACCACATGTGAATGAGAGCAATTCAGATTTCTAAATATAAGATGGCTAAAACAAAACTTAAAAGAATTGAAACTTACTATCTATACTAACAAGATAGGTATGCTTTTTCATTGGTTCAATCCTATAAACTTCAAAGTTAAGCATGAGAACAAAGCTCTTTAGAACAATTTTATATAGGGTGACCTCATAGCAATTTTTCTAGGTAGCACGTGAGAACAAAGTATCTAGAAAGGGCTCATGTTGGTCTATGGAAGTTATGAGACTAAGTTGTATGAGAATACCTGTAACGGCCCAGGTTCACCGCTAGCAAATACTGTTCTCTTTGGACTTTCCCTTTTTAAAAGACGAATGTCATGGGAAGGTTTCCACTCCCTTATAAATAATGTTTTGTTCTCATCCCCAACTAATGTGGAGACATCACAATCCACCCCCTTTGGGGCCAGCGTCCTCGCTGACACTCTTTCCTTTCTCCAATCGATGTGGGATGGCCACCAAATCCACCCCCTTCGGGGCCCAGCATCCTCGCTGGCACTCTTTCCTTTCTCCAATCGATGTGGGACGACCACCAAATCCACCCCCCTACGGGGCCCAGCATCCTTACTGACACTTTTTCCTTTCTCCAATCGATGTGGGATGGCCACCAAATCCACCCCCCTTCAAGGCCCAGCATCCTCGCTGGCACTCTTTCCTTTCTCCAATCGATGTGGGACGACCACCAAATCCACCCCCCTACGGGGCCCAACATCCTTACTGACACTCTTTCCTTTCTCCAATCGATGTGGGATGGCCACCAAATCCACCCCCCTTCGAGGCCCAGCATCCTCGCTGGCACTCTTTCCTTTCTCCAATCGATGTGGGACGACCACCAAATCCACCCCCCTACGGGGCCCAACATCCTTACTGGCACATCGTCTCGTGTCTAACCCATTCAAGGAACAACAAGAAGGCTAACAGATCGTTTAGTGTCTAGCTCTATACCATTTGTAATAGCCCAAATTCACCGTTAGTAGATATTGTCCTCTTTGGGTTTTCCCTTTCGGGTTCTCCTCAAGGCTTTAAAACACGTCTGCTAAGGGAAGATTTCCACACCCTTATAAATGGTGTTTGTTTTGTTCTCCTCTTCAACCAATGTAGAACATCACAATACCAAAGTCATCAGGTGCCAAATTCGGATTTCGAATCTTGATTCGAATCCTGGACATGAGTCGTTTACGAATAACCATGAAAATTGATACAAGAATTTGAATATATCATAATCTCTCATGAAAGCATTAATTGTAATAATTTTGGGAAATTAAAAGCTTTAATTTTAGAAGCTTGATTTGATTATATTTGTCTGGTTGAAAATGACAAGAAATGAAGTAGTTTTCAATTGATTTATTCCTTCTTCTTGGACCACCAACAAGAACCCTTAGCTAACCTATCAACCATGGCCCTCACCAATTTGCTTCAACCATTCATACTAATAAATAGGAAAGTGAAAGGGAGGGCTAATTAATATTTTTTTAAAATTAATAATTAGAAACGATCGTATCCATGAACGCATATGCGAGAAACATACAAATAAGAGCAACGATAGAGATGAAATGTAACAGCCCAAGTCCACCATTAACCGATATTATCTGCTTTAATCTGTTAACTATCGTTGTCAGCTTCCCGATTTTAAAACCTGTCTACTATGGAGATGGTAGATTGTGAGATCTCACATTGGTTAGAGAGAGAGGAACGAAACATTTCTTACATGAGTGTGACCTCGAGATTTTAAAACGTGTCTACTATGTGGAGGGTAGATTGTGAGATCCCACATTGGCTGGAGAGAGAGAAACGAAACATTTCTTATAAGAGCGTGGAAACCTCTCTCTTCCAAATGGGTTTTAAACGTGTGAGGCTAACAATAATACATAACGAACTAAAGCAGACAATATCTACTAGCCATGGGCTTAGACTGTTATATGAAAGCAGAGGCACGGTTCTTATACCATTTGTAATGGCCTATGTCCAAGATTCGAAATCCAAATTCGACACCTAATGACTTCAACATTCCCCTACGACTTGGTCATGTCACTTACTATTTGCTTTTTAAGAGTGAATAATATCCTTACAAACTAACACAAATCTTTCCAATATGTTTTGTGCTTCCTAAGGAAATTCCGAGGAAGTCGGTCACATAGAATTACTTTTTAAGTAAAGCTCACAAAATTGAAAGCAAATTTGGACCCATGTTAAAAGTAATTTGCCTACTTTATTCATTTTTTTTCGTTTTTCATATCCTAGAGTGAGAGAGCTTTAAATATTTAACCTCCCGAAGTTTACCGTAAATATCTAGACACCCAGAAACGAGGAAGGACATAGTAAGTAATGAAATACTTGAAAAATAATTTAGATCCAAAGATTTCGAACCGGTCAACATTTCAAACTGATATTAAATTCATGAACTCAATCTAAACGAGAAACTAATGTGGATATCATTGATCGACGATATATATCATAACTAGCTGAGTCTTACTCTAAGTCGACTCGTTTTTCATAACTAAAAAATTATAAAATTAATTACATTTATTAGTCACATCAAACAGTTTCTCTTCTTGTATACCGTGAAATTTTAGATCGAGAGAAAGAGAGATCGTGTGAAATCTCACATCGATTGGAGAGGGGAACGAAACATTCCTTATAAAAATGTGAAAACCTCTCTCTAGTAGACACGTTTTAAAATCGTGAGGCTGACGGTGATACATAACGAGGCAAAACGGACAATATATACTAGCAGTGGACCTGAACTGTTATAGATCAATCATTTCATCGTTATTATCGAAATCATAGCTCGAAAAGAAATGGCAATACAGCCAAAGGCCTGTTTCATCTTCTTCTTGTTGATGTTCATCTGTTCTTCAAATCCAAAAGCATGTATCACATCAAAGCACAGCACATCGATGGCTGAAACAACTTTTTTCCCTTATAAAACACTATAAGTACCCACCACACTTAACATCTCTCTTTTTTGCCTTTGCTGGTCCCAGCATTTTCCTGCCTGCCGTGGGCACTACTGAAACCCCATAATTTTTCTCCTCCCAAAAATAAAAAAAAAAACAAATAATAGTATTGCTTTATTGCCAATCCCATAAGTTCTACAGTAAATATGATCATCTGAGTTTTGTAAAAGAATCAATCTTTACATAATGTGCCATTCTGAAAGAATTGACTCGGGAGTGGAGCCATAAATTTTCTCGAGCACGAGAAAAGTTTTATAATTTAAACACGGTTTGATAACCCGTTGGTTCTGTGAGATCTTACGTTAGTTGGAGAGTGGAATGAAGCATTCCTTATAAGGGTGTGGAAACCTCTCCCTAGCAAATGCGTTTTAAAAGACGGATGACGATACGTAATGGGCTAAAGTAGACAATATCTACTAGCGGTGGGCTTGGACTGTTACAAATGGTATTAAAACCAGTCACTGGACGGTGTACCAGCGAGAACACTGGTCTCCAATGGGGTGGATTGTGGGATCCCACATCAGTGGGAGAAGGAAACAAAGCATTCCTTATATGGGTATGGAAACCTCTCCCTAATAGACATGTTTTAAAATCGTGAGACTGACAACAATACGTAATGGGCCACAACGGACAATGTCTACTAGTGGTGGGCTTGGATTGTTACAAATGGTATTAGAACCAGTCACCGGGCAATGTGTCAGCCAGGACACTAGCCTCCACGGAGGGTGAATTGTGAGATCCTACATCGATTGGAGAGGGGAACGAAGCATTCCTTATAAGTGTATCAAAGCCAGTAAGACTGACGGCGATACCTAACAGGCCAAAACGGACAATATCTACCGGTGGTGGGCTTGGGTGTTATAAATGGTATCAGAGCCAGTCACCAAGCGGTGTACCATCGAGGAGGACGCTGGTCCCCAAGAGGGCAAATTGTAAGATCCCACATCGGTTGGAGAGGGAACAAAGAGACTGATGACGATATATAACAGGCCAAAACGGACAATATCTATTGACGGTGGATTTCGGTGTTATAAATGGTATCAGAGCCAGTCACCAAGCGATGTGTCCGTGAGGACACTAGTCCCCAAGAAAGTGGATTGTGAGATCCCACATCAGTTAGAGAGGGAACGAAACATTCTTCTTTAAACCCGTAAGGCTCACGGTGATATGTAACACAAGTTTGTTCTATGCTTCCTAGTTTTTTTATCCTATTTTGGCTCTCTCTCTCTCTAAAGCACAAGCCTTTTTCTCTATATATAAGCTAGAAGTTTCACTGTTTTGATACATTGAAACCAGAAGAAGAACATAAAGCATCTATCTTCTTGCTCTTTTTCTCATTTCATTTGGAGGGTTTTCTCATTTAATCTCCATTCACTTCTAAAACCTTCATTTTTTTGTTCTTTTTCTTCTAAGCTCAAGCATGTCAAGCTGCATCAACAGTGCACAGGAGCAACTCTGCTATATTCCCTGCAATTTTTGCAATATTGTTCTTGCGGTATATAGTTTCATCCACTCCAAATTGGTGTCTAATTCATTCGTTTTTGATATAAAGATCTGGTTTTTTCCCCTATCTCTTGAAGTTTTCAGATATACATCACTTGCTTTGAAGAGAGAGAACCTAAAAGACCATTCCTTTGCATTTTTATTGGATTTGTTGTGTAATTTTGCTTTGTGGGTTTGTTTTTTTCCTTCTAATTTTGCTGCTAAAGCATGGCCATTCTAGAGAGAGAGAGTTCTTTTGATCCCTAAAAGGGCATTCCTTGCTTCTCTAAGAGTATTCTTTTCTTCTAATTTTGCACCCATTCCCAAGATCGGTTCCAACTTTACTAATACCTTATCCTTAATTAGTTTAGTTAGGTTTAAATTGGTCAAGAGGGTTTCGAGCATCGAAGTTCTAAAGTATATTTGTTATGTTCAAATTGGTCAAGAGGGTTTCAAGGATCGAAGTTCTTGAGTAAATTTCTAAATTGGTCAAGAGGGTTTCAAGCATCGAAGCATCAAAGTTCTAGAGTAAATTTCCAAATTGGTCAAGAGTGTTTGGAGGACTAAGTCCTAGAGTAAATTGTTAGTTATATTCAAATTGGTCACAAATGTTTGAAACATATAAATAAATATTAAAAAACTAGCTTAGCTTAGGCTAAAATCTTGAATTTTTTCAACAAAAATTAACATTTGGGGTTCTTTTAATTTCCTTTGTTCTTCAGAAAATGAAATTAAAAATTATGTTTGATGAAACAGGTGAGTGTTCCATGCAGCAATCTCTTAGACATTGTGACAGTCCGATGTGGTCACTGCAGCAACCTCTGGTCGGTGAACATGGCCGCCGCTTTCCAATCTCTCTCATGGAAAAATTCTCAGGTAATTAATTTATTTACTTCAAAGATTCTTTTGAATTTTGAACATGGGTCTGTTTTGAAAACCCTATACGGCGGCGGCGGCGGCGGCGGCGGCGGTGGCCGCCATAACCCATAACCTATTTTAGGGTTGCTAAGATCAAGAAAGAAAGTTTTCAAAATTCGAGGCAATTGGGTTGATTTGATTTGATTGATTTGTTGTTGGTGTTAGGGTTTTTAGGTTGAATCTTTCATGTCTTTTCCAAAGCTTTTGTCTTCTGCTGTTGAAACAACAGATCGATGAACCGATGGTTTCTCATCTTTTCTTTTGGATTTTCTTTCTTGAAACTCAAATTTTGAACCATTTGTTTAAGATCGTAGCTTATAATCTCTCTCTTTCAACACCCATCAACCCAAAATAGATTTGGTGAAATAATCGTCCAAGCTTATCACTTCACTAGAAAGAGGTTTTCTTCACCCTACTAGATATTGTCACTTTTCCTTTCGGGCTTACCTGAGAGAGGGTTTTAGGGTGTTTCGGTCCAAGCCCAACGCGACTAGATATTGTTCTTTTGAACTTTTCCTTTCAAGCTTACCTTCAACGTTTTAAAAACTAGAGAGAAGTTTTCACACTGTTGTAGAGAGTGTTTTTATCCAAGCCCACTACTACCAAATATGGTTCTTTTTTCTACTTTAAGGTGCCGGCTAGAGAGAGATTTTCCCACTCTTATAAAGAGTGTTTCATTCTCCTCTCTAACAGTGGAATCTTACCATATCTCTCTCTAGAACATATTATTAACTTTGATCTCTCTAACTTAGCTTATTTGTTTCCTTTCTCAAAGAGAAACAAAACTCATTTTATGAAATGGGTTTAAACACTTAGCTTCATACCTCTCTAACATGATTAGCTTAACCTGTCTCTCTCTCTCTATAGGCATCAAGCCACAGCCACAATGGAAATGCAGCTGATTACAGGGTGGAATTGGGCTCATCATCAAAATGCAACAACAAAACGAAGACGAGAGCACCAATTCAAAACACTACAAATGATGATCAAAGGGTAATCAACAGACGTAAGTTTTTTAAAAAAAGCCCTAAGAGTCGTTGTTTTTCCTCATATAAAATATGGCCTAAGAGTTGTTATTTTCAATTTTCAGCTCCCGAGAAGAAGCAGAGAGTACCTTCTGCATATAATAAGTTCATAAAGTATGCACGAAAAATAAAAAAAAAAAATGAAATTTTGTTGATTTTTATGAAATTCTTTTTCATGGGTCATTTTAATTTTACTTTTACTTTTGAAATCTGACAAAATTACCTAAAATTCAGAGAGGAAATCCAGAGGATCAAAGCAAATAATCCAGATATTACCCACAGGGAAGCATTCAGTACTGCTGCTAAAAATGTAAGTACAACATTCAATTTTTTTTTATTATTGGAAAATATGGCGATCTTTTGGGTATTGACTTGCTTGTTTCTGAAAATGGCAGTGGGCACATTACCCACACATTCAATGCCTCATGCTGGAAGCCAACAATCTCAAGACTCCGAATGATGTGAGTTGATTTGATATCTAAAAGTGTTTCTTCGATTTTGTTTCTCTAGGAGAAAGAACTTGAATCCTTCCACCATTGTCGAGAGTATCCATGTTCTTTACTTTCTAAAAATAGGGTTTTGAAAACTACTTTTTGTTTTGTTTCTTAAGGTTTGAGGAATTTGTAGCTATTAGATTAGGTCCGACTAGCTATGTCGGAATTTTTTTGGTCGGAGTAATGAAAAACAGGCTAGTCTTGGTTATTTTTGTATGAAAAGGAGTTTAAATAGTGGTGGGAAATTTGAAAGTTGTAATTTTGAGAGATTATTTTCGAGTTTAATTGATATTTAAACTTGTTTGTTCGAGTTTTTTTCTTTTTTTTTTTTTGCTCGTCGAACATCGACTTTCTTTACTTTCAAATGAGACCTAACTAGCTAACTCAGAATTTTCTAGTCTTGAAAAAAAAAAATTGAAGGGTTATTTATGTAGAGAATTTTGAGAACTTATTTTGTAGTTTATGAGTGAGTTTTTGAGTTGGGTTTTGATGACTTGATTGATAGGGATCTGAGAAGCATTATATGTCAGTGCCAGGGCTGCACTATTGATTAAAGAAATGATGATGAAAATGATATCATCTCATGATGTCCTCTCCACCCATTCAAGACCTTCTTCATCGCTTGAAAATGGTATTCTTTAAGGACAAAATTAACAGCCATGCACCATATGTTTCCTTTTCCATTCCTTTCTATCTTCACTTCAAACTACTTTATTGATTGTTAGGGGAATGTGTTCTTCAATTTATGACTCAAATTTTCCCTAATTTCCTTTACCATGTTATGTGTTTGATTTTATTACGTATGTTTCCCTGTTTCATTCGGGAATTTAAGTTAATCAGTGGAATACCGTCTTTTAATATATTGTATTTTTTGTTCAATGAAAGATGAAAGATTTGAGTTTCTGTTATTTAGAAAAGTGAATAACGGATTAATCAGAATGAATATGTTCATATCGACGTTAAAAACCTTTCAATGAAACAACAAAAAGAAAGTTCAAAAGTCTATCGAAAAAATGAAATCGTTCATGTAACAACCCAAGTCTAACGCTAACAGATATTGTTTGTTTTGACCCGTTACGCATTGTAATTAGCCTCATGGTTTTAAAACGTGTCAGTTAGGGAGAGGTTTAGCACGTATCAATACCATTCCTACCCTATTATCATTGACTACCATCATTTTTTTTTTTTTTTTTTGTTAATATCCCAACTTAAATTTGGTAACAATACCTTTGTACAATAGGTTTTGTTTTTATGCCAAAAGACAGATGGGCTTATTTGTAAAGGTAAATAATTATAAAGGGCTAAAAGGAAAACTTTATATAAACTCATATCACAGCTCCCATCAGTTCTTCTTTTGCCTTTATATGCTTTTCATGCAATGAGGGAAGCAAATTCATACCACGAAATTGATTTTCTATCGAAGACGAGACCGTCTGCTATAGATATGTGTCATACGACTCTATTTGTACTACTTGAACTAAGACAAGCAGCTATACGACTTGCTGGATATCGAGTTCATGTCAATGATCATCTGAATGCCGGAGAGAGGCTCCATGTCAATACATTCACCAAAGAGAGGAGATAAACCTTTGAAATAACTTGTGTTTACTCGAGAAAAATATCTAGACAAATGAAGAGAAGGACTGGTAAAAAAAAAGTAGACCACTAGTAGATATATTGTCCATTTTGACTTGTTACGTATTGTTGTCAACCTCACGGTTTCAAAATACGTATGTTAGGAAGAGGTAGAAGGAAAGGTTTCCACACGCTTGTGGGATCTTAGTGGCCTAACGTCCTCGCTGGCACGTCGCCCAATGTCTGACTCTAATACCATTTGAAACTGTCCAAGCTCACTGCTACCATATATTGTTTGTTTTTATCCGTTATGTATCACCATCAGTCTCATGGTTTTAAAACGTATCTGTTACAGAGAGATTTCCACACACTTGTAAGAAATGTTTTGTTCTCTTCTCCAACCGATGTGAGATCTCACAATTATTGACCCTCCAAAAAAAGTTATTATCCCTACTCTATGTTCTATATTTGATGTGTAGCATAGCAAATTAACTATTAGTCAGGCTGATCTATGAAAATCTCTCATCTGATAACCCTAAACAAGAAGTTGCTCTTCATGTGAGATCGTCTCTTGTTATTTAATCGTTCAATTGATTTAACATATTTGGTGCTTTTTTTTTTCCGAAATATAAACTTTAGAATAAATTAGACGTTACGTTTCGTCTTAACCTAAGTGATTAAAAAAAAAAGTATAAAAAACACAAAAAGAGATACCGTAATGACTCAAGTCTACCGCTAGCAGATATTGTTCTCTTTTAAAGTAAACGACATTGAGTATATTACCAAAGTTCTTAATTTTTAGGGTTAATGTGTTAGATAACGACACACGTATAGGAACTATGATGTTAGGGCTTTTTTCTTTTCTATATTTCACATGTGGACAGAAACTTGAATCTTTGACTTTTATGTGTCCGTTTTAGCCCGTTATTATGTATTACCGTCAACTTCACAATTTTAACACGCGACTACTAGGTAGAGGTTTCCATACCCTTCTAGAGAATGTTTTGTTCCCGTCTACAACTAACGTGGGATCTTTCGTTTAACTAAAAGCTTAAAAAATATTATTTAAAAAAAAAGATAATATAGAGATAGAAAGAGAAAAGGGGAGTGTTGAGATCTATGGTAAATTGTTCAGACTGATTTATCATAAAAACATGTTCTGACACTTAGAATCTGAAACGTCAAATTCATACTTGTTTGGCATTCATTTCCATCTCCTCTCTCTCTCTCTCTGCCTATATTATTTAATTTTTCTCTCACCCATTCCCGTTTTAACTTACTTTCATATATAGTTAGGTCTTATTAGTCGTATCATAATAATACGAGGGTGTATGACTGTTTACCAAAATAGGGTCGGCACCTGTGCAAGTTAAAATACCTTAAAATGTACTATAAAGAATGTGACTAGTCATCAATTCTTCATATATTGTTATATGCTATCAAAGTTGTAGTTGTTGCCTAATTGCTTTTAGCCTTTAACGTCTTCTAAGACACTTTCTCTCAAACGTGATTAAGGCTTGATCATACGTCTGATTTGTTTGCGACTTACAGTTTTCATACAGCTAACTTGTTCGTCGGGTTAGAACAAATACCACATAATCGCTTTCTCACTGTCACAAGAATGAGATTGTGACATTTAGCTTGAAGCAATCCTATATTAGTTAAGGGAATAGTTTTCACTCTTAGAAATAGTTTAATACAAATAGGTAACGTGATAATATCGTAGAAGAATGTCGGGCCATGAAGTCTCAAATCCAAATTCCAAACTCTTAATTTGAATCCTAGGCATGAGACGTTACTATAATTTCTTACTTTTTACGCAACTATGTTCAAATTACTGTTAAACCCACCAAACTTAATCTTGTCGGGTAAATTAAACGATGTCGATCATGTGAAAAATATCTTCCAAAACTAAAATATCTGTCATGAGATGGTTGGTGTTTGTGGAGAAGAGATGTGAAGAAAAAGTGGGTTTGAAGCACAATGATAGACAATAATGCAACCAATGTGAACACAAAAGGACAAGTTCTTCTTAGCCCTTCCATTCTCTTTTCCATGGTGCCAATTTGGTCAATGATCTTCATATATCCTTTTGTATGTCCCCCTCTAGTCCCTATCCATATCTATTGGTTTCCCATTTCGCCACATGGAGATAGATAAGAGCGAGAAAATTCAATGTCGGCCCTCGTCCTATAGAAGAGAGAGAACATTGGGTCACTTGCTCATTTCGAGTTTCGGGAAAAAAAACTATTCAATGAAGTTGCCCTCGTCCTATAAAAGAGAGAGAACATTAGGTCACTTGCTCATTTCGAGTTTCGGGAAAAAAAACTATTCAATGAAGTTGTCATTCATAACGTAGTTGTCCTTCTATAACTCGGTCAAATTCTAAAAAAAAAAAAAACTACCGCTTTTTCAACTAGGTTGCAGTACATTTTGAAAATATTGGTAAAAGATAGGGATGTTCATAAAAATACAAATTGTTATCAAACGAGATCTACATTATTGTTATCGAACGAGACCTACATTATCGTGATCGATTATTTCGTGTCGGGGGAGAGAGGATTGGCGGGTAGCCATTTGGGGTGTCCTAACAAGAGAATAATTAGGTATGAGTGTGTGTGTGAAAAGCAATGTGTTTTGTGTGTATGGAAAAAGGCTGCTAAAAGTCAGTGTTATATATTATCCCAAACACACTTTGTTTATTATGTTTCTTAGAATCAATCAAACATCCCATCATATTTCTGTTCCATCCATTTGATCTTAACTAGCTTGGTTCGGAATATGAACTTCGTCGTTCCTTAGTAAAGACGACATAATAGTTCATATGTATAAAAGTTGAGACTTTTTCGAAGGGTTTAAAAATGAAATCATACCCGACTCAATCGAGCAATATTTTATCATTATAAAAAGAAGTTTGTTGTTCAAACGGATCATTCTCTTTTGAATAAAGGAAGAACTTACTTTTAGAGTTCTTATGATTGAGCTACCGAAAAGAAAGATTACCTTGTTGATATAGTTCGTTATCATTTTATCCTCAAAATCTCTTTCCTTTAGATGTGGTCTCGGTTCATTTATATACCTCTCGTTTACTCAAGTGTCATATTTTGGTTCATGTTCATATGATTCCTTTACGATGCTCTATAAGGTATAAATATTGTTCAACAAAAGTAAAGAATTGAATATCGATTTTTAGAATTATGATTATTGTCTTATCCACTGACCTCAACTCGAAACTAACAATAGACATGAAAAGGACTTTGTCATACTATAACTAGGTGTAAAGTTTGAGCCCAACATGTTTGGAGTTAAGCCCAACATGTTACAACCTTCTAAAAAAATGTGGGCGACTATAGCTTCATTCTTCATTTTGCTCTCGCATCTACGAGCGGTGCTCTCGTGAAAGCCTAAGCCAACCTCTATTGGTTAAGGTAAATAACTTAAGTGTTCTCCAACTAAAGAGGTTCATTTTGGAGAAGAAACTTCACACTCGGTAAGAAGAGGTGCACCTACTCACATATCAATCACAGTGTTCAACTGACTTACACCGATAGACTTCATACCGTTTTGGAGATCATGTTTTCATGGGGAAGAAAAAAACAACCAAAGAAGATTTGAGAGAGAACCTAAGAAGCCGCAGGTATAGGAGTGAGCTAAGGCTGAACTCGAACACCAAACGGCTCGCAACAGCAATCAACTTCTTCCTAGTCTTCGTCTTCTTCAACATCCCAAAGAAACTGTGCATAAGAGGCAAACAAAAACAGGTCAGAGAATTAAGAGCGATAGCTCTCTATCCCCTGACAATCCCCTGATTTACAGATTCAAACTTCTGATTTTTGAGCTGATGCACATTTATGTAGCTTTAGTTTATAAAAAAGTCGGATCATGTTCCATTTAGTCAATATCTTCGTATCTTGTTGTTTCTTACCTATCATTAGGGGAAGCTTTAGCAACTTGAACATGGAAACTCTTGGCTCAGGAGGCATTCTTACGATTCTTCCATATCAAATTGGCATACATCGATAGCACAATCCTATCGTTCGGTTTTGTCGAGATCGCTCTTCCACAATGCTCTTGAGCTTTTATCAAGTATCCACGAACCTGTTTAGCTGAGAAAACCCATCAAATTGCTGAGAAGAATGAAACTAGGACTAACCATAAGCCCTCCTTTCTTTTAAGCACAAGCCTCTACAAGGGTGAAACAATAATTCAAATTTCTTGAGTTAGTTCGAAGAGTTCAAGCTCATTACTAGCAAATATTGTTATCGTTGGCCTTCTAGGATTTTCCCTCGTAGTTTTAAAACGTATCTATTAAAGAGATATTTCCTTCGTTTCTCTCTCCATCGGATGTGGGATCTCACAATCCACCCCTTGGAAACTAGAGTCCCTCCCCAACCGATGTAAGATCTCACAATCTATCTCCTTGAAGGTCAGCATCTTGATTCAATCGATGTGGAAACTCACAATCCACCCCTTTGGGGCTAGAGTCCCTTTCCAACCAATGTGAGATCTCAAAGTCCACCTTTGAGGCTAACGTCCCTTTTCAGCCGATGTGGGATCTCACAATTCACTCTTTGAGGGTCAGAGTCCTTTTCCAACCAATATGAGATCTCACAATCCATCACCTTGGAGGCTAGTTCAATCAACGTGGGATCTCACAATCCACCCTCATGGGGGCCAGAGTTCCTCTCCAATTGATGTGGGATCTCATAATCTACCTCCTTGGGGTCAGCGTCCTCATTGACACATAGCTCGGTGTCTAGCCCTGATACTATTTTAAGGAGCCCAAACCCACCACTAAAATATTGTCTTTCTTGGATTTTTCCTTCCAAGCTTTCCCTCAATGTGATAAAACGGGTCCGTTAAGGAGAGGTTTCCTTGTAAAAAAAGTTTCGTTTTCCACTCCCACCGAAGCTAGATCTCACAAAAATGAATCTTCATCCCTCATTTCATTCTTCTACCCCAATTTCTTCATAAACCAAACATAATGCAATAAACAGAATCAAAGGAATGGCAAGGAATTTCAACAAAATTAAAGAAGATGGAATTTCAAAGCATTTACCTCCATCAACAACCAAGCATAATAGCTTAACAACAACGAATGAGCAACCATCATCGCCGCCATCCGAGCCACCGCCGTCACCACCACAACCACCGCGGCCCACTACACCATCAACCAAAACGCCGACCATTCCGCCACCGCAATCTGAACGCTCCCCATCTTCGTCAACACCACAGAACAATCCTCCCCCATCCATTTTCGGACTCCGAGCCCGCCGATCGTCGGAGGCGAGGGGCCGGAATTTAGGGACTTGGTGGAGGATTTCGGCCTCCGGCGAAGGTTCTTTGAAATGGGGTTTCATGGTTTTTATTTGTGTATAAAATCCCCCCTCTTTATTTGTAAATAATTTTCTATTTATAAGAAAAGATGGAGAGCAAAAAAAAAAAAAAATTATAATCTTCAAAAATTTATTAACATTTTTTAAAATAGAAATTTAAGCTTCGATATTATATGCGACCCTACAAGACCTTCTGCGCTATCTTAAAAAAGGCTTTAGTCGAGAATTTAAGCCTCGATCAAGAGTAAAATTTATAAATTACCAAACGGGTTCGTTTTTATTACGAGTTCAGCAACACATGAGTTAAAGGAATTCAAATATTGTACCTATTACTTGAAGATATACAACTTAACGAGTCAAACTATGCTAAGATTGAGCTGAAAAATAAACGCTCGAGTAAAAGAATGAATTTATGAGACAAAGAAGGACATCTCTTCTCTTTATTTAGTAGTAAACAAACACAATAGTTACCAAACACGACTATATTGAAGTGGCTTTGGAATGAGAAAAAAAAACAACCAGAGGTTGTAACGGCAGACCGAACAAACAGACTACCGATACCGAAGCTCACGTTCAACAGACATCGACACTTACACTTACAATGACCAGCATGAAACAACACAACATATGCAAGAGAACATGAAAGACTCGACGTGAAGGGGCTTGTTTAACCGAACACTCAAAGCAACACAACATACACAAGAGAACATGAAAGACCGACACTAGAGGGGACACGGGCTCGTTTAACCGAACACGACATATATGAAACACGTTATAGAAGGAATGTGTCGTACAATCTCAGCTTGACAAAACCAGTAGCTAGATCAGTGGGCCTACAAAGACAGGCAAATCTTAACTGGGACTTGGTGATGGTATTTTCTTAGGGACCCATGGCCATAAAAGAGGAGGCCTTCCATCAATGGAGACCCAAAACAGTTGAACAAGCTAGAGAAAGCTTGCAAAAAATGAAGGTAATTGGCCATAGGTCCCTAAAACAACCAAGCCACACATCGAGTAATCCGTCTGCCCCGAAGCCCGCTGCTTACGGAGGAAAGAGTTTGCTGAGTGCTGCTGCTATAAACTTGACGTACCTAAGAGCTTGTCGATCTCGCTGACCATTCATGGTTAGACGAGAATGTCGCATCTCCATAAGTCCTCGATGATCATCCCGACCGTGCCACTACTGATCGAGTGGCAGTTTTTGAGATTCAAGCCAACAAGTGACTTTCCCAATCTTTCTAGGAACGGCAAGCTCTTGTTCGATACTTCGGAACAACCCGATAGGGAAAGGACTTGCAAGTTTATTTGCTCTGAAGATGAAAGAACTGCAAGCCCTGCGTCCGTGATTGCACACTTCGAAACATCTAATTCGTTTAATAATAAGCACGCGTCTGCAATAGCTACCAAACTTGCATCAGTGATCTTTCTGCAACGGTCGAGATTCAGAACTTCAATCGTTCCTCCGTGTAGCCTAACCAAGGTTGAGATTGTTTCGTCTGTCAAATTTACGCAACCACTAAGGTTCACCTTCACGAGCCCTTCACAGGTCTCGAGAAGTGGAAGCATCGAGGCATCCGTGATACTGTAAAGGCCAATCAATTCAACGTGCTGAAGTTGAGGACATAACGTCCCGACCATTGAAAGACTAGCACTGCCAAAGCCAGGGCAGTTTTGGATAGATAAGGATCTAAGGGAGGTGCAAAGAGACGGCAATGTTATTTCTTCAGCTATATCTTTGATCCCCATGCACTTCACCAAAGTAAGAGACTTCAAATTCCGAATATGGTTCGAGAGGGCACCGCCGATGCCCAATAACGTGATTCTGTTGCACTCCTCTAGTTGCAAGGTCTCAAGCGATCCTGCAGTTCTAGCGAACGCTATCAATCCGTTGTCTGATACAAAACAACACTTCTGAATGCACATCTGCTTCAGGTTTGCAATTCCCTTTCCCATTGCTTCAAGACTCACATCGGTCATCCCTCGGCACGAAGCAATTGTCACCGACGTTAATTTCTTCAAGCCCTTAGCGCTTCCCATTACCCAAAACCCCTTCTCGCTAACGTTCTGAAGACCACTAAGGGTTAGGTGTGTTATGGCTCGGCCATAGTGTCCAATCACAGCAAGAGAGAAATCCGTTATGTTCATTGCTTGGATCTTTACCTTCGTTATGGCACAAGTAGATGACGCGAATAGACTTGAAACACCTTGATCCCCGACACGAGGGCAATCTCTGATAGAGATCGTCTGTAGTTTAGAACACGATTTTCCAATTGCTTGCAAACCCTCATTTCCAATGTTTGGACATGATTCAATGATTAGCGAGGTCAAATTTGTGCATCGCTCCGCAATTGCAATCAAACCTTTGTCCGAGATCGAAGGGCAGTGGCAGAGGTCAAGTTTCTCGAGCAACTGACATTCTTTAGCTATTTCAAACAATCCTTCATCCCCGACCGATGGTACATTCCACAGAGAAAGCATCCGAAGAGAAGGGCAACCATGGGCAATCGCCGAAATACCGAGATTAGTAACTCCACGAGTAGAGTTACTTCCTCGAATCGAAAGCTTACCCAAACCCCCACGTCCACTAGTTCCTACTGCAATAGCAGCAAGTCTTACATCAGTAGCTTTCTTTCCTTCCAAACATCTTGTAAGAAAACCATTACTTTCATCCTCATGATCCGAAATCTCATCAGATTCAGGCTTCTTCTGCACAACATTCGAACGTTCGACCAACTGACTGATCGATGCACGATTGCTCTTGCAAATTTCCGCCTTACGAATAGTACTTAAAAGCATAAGCCACCGTTTCGAGACGCCCGCACATGAGCTCCTTTCTTTAGTACTGTGCAGATGCCTGAAGATCTCAAAGAGACACTCATCAGGAAGAGATTCAATGGATGGTTTACACACCTGCTCAATTGCTCTTCCTCCAAACACGACCAGAGCACCGATCCGAGCTCTCTTACTAGGTCGAAAATACAGATCGACATGAGAGCTAGATGGCAGCAAGCCATCCAAATCCATGGGACTGGGGCAAAATGAAACCCCAGGGTAACATTCATCATCACCTAAAACCCAATAACAACCACAAAAATCAGCCAAAAGTTCCAAACTAAAAGCCTCTACTATGCAACAGTTCATAAGAAAACTAAGTTCATCCTTGGAACACTCTCAACCAAACAAATTCTAAAACAGATCCACTCACAAACTAGCTAAAGATTTCTATATTTCCATCAAAATCAACCATTCTCAAACAAACCCAGATCGCAAAATCGCAGAAACAGATTCATAAACAGAAAAAACTCGAAACCCATAAAGGAAAACCGATTGAAAATCAAAAAGATCAAAGAACTCACCACTAACTTGAGAATATTTGCTAAAACCACCCCTTAATCCTTTATATGGAAAGAACAATAAATGGATACAAGACAAAACTACAAATATGATATCTATTGTGTAAACCGTAATAGAAGGATATTTGCTGATGGATATATATAGTAAACTATCATGAAGGACTAAATATCCTTAACCCAGATCACAAAATCGCAGAAACAGATTCATAAACAGAAAAAACTCGAAACCCATCAAGGAAAACCGGTTGAAAATGAAAAAGATCGAAGAACTCACCACCGTAATTGACGAGGGTAGGCATGGGGACAAGAACAGAGCAAGAATCGAGAAGAATCGCAAGGAAAAATGCTCCCAGAGGCAGGAATCGAACTCAAAAACGGCAGAGAACACGGAGAAGAAGCAGGAAATGAAGCAGGGGAGAAGGAAGAAGAGCATTTACAGAAAACCCCAATAAGCACAGGGGAAAAAAGGGGAGGAGGAGAGGGAAATTTTGAGATGTGGGAAGAAGAAATGGAATGAAAAGAGTATATATATTTCGATTATAGAATTGATTATTACATAAAACAAGAAACAGGGGGTAGACGTCACTCTCAGTGACTGTGGGTGATGAAAAGAGGTCGATATTGTGGGCATGAATTCAAGGTGGGTTTGTGAATGTGCATTGTATCTTTCCCAAAAACCGCAAATTCGCAGCCGACCCCCGCTTGCCCGCTTGCCCGCTTGCCCGTTTGCCCGAACAACCTCGCCATTACTGGCTACCGGAACTTCCCTTTTCATTTTTTATTTTTAATTTTTATAATATTATGGTTCAAATAGTGCATGAATCCCAACCAAAAAGTTGAATGATGAGCTGTTGACTCCTTGTAAATTAAAATATGTAGTTGGCAAATTGGAAATACTAGGTAATAATACGTCATATTTAATTCAACTATCGAAAATTTGAACATTTAATTCTTTTTATATCGACCCTGTTCGTTGAGGGTTTATACAGATTAGATTGAATTGGGTTACATTGAAATTGGATATGTGACACAAATGATCTGAAAATGATTCACGGTCTCAAAACCCAACCTTTTGTTTTCTCGAGTTTGGTTGGGTAGTCAGATTGTTTTTAAAAAATAATTAGCGACGTCAAATATTCTTAATATTCATCGTAATTTTAAAAGTAAGGTATGGTTAGGTTCAGTTGTGAATCCTATATTTTTAGGTTCATCGAATCAGACCAAATTTCTACTTTAATTTTTAAATGTAACTCTAGAGGTTCACATTAGATCATATAAATATCTTTAAATAAATTAAAAAAATATTATTAATGGTATTGTTTTTGTTTGTATGAACGCTTAATTAATAATGTAATATATCAATTATTATTGAACTATGATTACGGTTATACGTCGACGTAACTATATAAAAAAAAATCTATCAAATAATTCCAATAAAAAAAAATCTATCAAATACTTTTTCCAAATAAAATAAAAAGTATGGAATAAAGCTTTAGTCTAATTTTTTTTATTTAAAAAATAATTTTAATTAAGGCAAGTAAAATCAGTCTAGAAATTTCTATTTGTAATTATTATATTTTGTTTTTAGCTTCAGTTTTCATTTACAATTATTTATTCTCTAATCATTCTTAAAATTAAATTTTTAATAATTTAAAATGTAATTTTTTAAAAAACTAATTCAAATAGAATTATAAATCTTAATATCATGTTTGAAAATAAATAAATAAATAAATAAATAAATAACCTCAAAATCCTTAAATTTAAAAGAAGTTGAAAAAGGCTGACCGACTATAGTTTTGGATGAAAACCATTAATATTACAACAACCTAAACGACAGTGAGCAGATATTATCTTCTTTAGGTGTGAGAGGTTTCCACATACTTGTAAAGAATGTTTTTTTCCATCTCCAGCATGTGATTTCACGTTTTAAAATTATTTCAAAAGTGTTTAAAAAATGACTTTGTTCATAAATTTTTTTAAAAACTTCAAAATTTTAAAATATAGTTATGAAATAAATTTGGAGATAATTTATGAGTGAGTTTTGAGTATTTTTTATAAAAAAATAAAATATTTTAAATATTTTTTAAACCTAATAAATAAATAAATAAATATTATATTATTATTATTATTATTATTATTTTAAGTTTAAGGTATTAATTTAAGTTTTCTAAATACAAAATTTATAGATATTTTTTTATTCATTTAATATTATTTATATATATATAAAAAAAAAAAAAAGATTTTGTGGGAGGACAGAGGTCACGATGGGGTGGCCTTCCAAACCATATGGTTCTCTTAATTTTTCACAATTTTTTATAGATTAAATGTGCAATGAATCTGAATCTGAAATATATAAATAAATAAATAAATATATAAACTCCAATTTAGACCATTTCTTGAGGTCAATATTAATAAAACCATAGGTTAAAAATTCAATGTATTTTTCTTTGCCCCCACTTCTTATAATATTCATTTAATTTATTCAATTATTTACATGTGATTCCACTAATATTCTATCATTTTGATGGATTAAATCAACTAAAATCTCCACAAATCACATTGAATCTTCAAAAACATAAATAAAAATAAAAATTCTCATGTGGAGAGAGAGAAAGAATCACATGGTTTTATTTGGTCCCTTTGGATATGTTTGTTGAATTTAGAAAGATTTGAGAAGGCCAAGGTTCATCGTAAAAACGGTTAGCTTTTGAGATCATATGTCAATTGAAGAGGAGAACGAAGCATTCCTTGTAAAAGTGTGAAAACATTTCCCTAGCGACACATTTTAAAATCGAGTGGTTGATGGCGATTCGTAACGGCCCAAAACGAACAATATCTACTAACAGTGGGCAGTAGATAACATGATTATGTTTTGAGAGATGCATAAGAATGTTGATACCATCGGGAACTGTATCCGAATTTTAAGTCATGGGTATGGGACGTTACAAAAACATTATGGTAAATGTAGCTATTAAAAAGTTCTAAGAAACAAATTAAAGCAACCTCTGGAACAATCTCGAGATTATTGATTACCAACCATAATATTAACATGACACTTTGCATCTTATGTATATATGAAAAAACGACAAAAATATTAAAAAAAATGTAAATGAAATAATAATAACACGACATAATCCTCTTAAAGTCGTTTGTGATCAAACTTTAGAGTATAAAGTAATGAATTAATTTCATTTTTGATTTTCATCTCTTTGGGAAGGGTCCCTTGTGAAGCTAATTGAAGAAAAAGTAGTTCTCAATCAGTTCACATCATGCTTCAACAATGTCTCATCTCTTTAAATGGCCTCCAAAAGTCAAAGAAGGACGGACAGCTTTCTTTTCATAATTTTCATTGAATATAGATGAAGGGATAAAGTTCATTACCCGTAGTCAAACTTTGAACGACGAACTTTTCGAGTTAGAGTTCATGTGATCTTTAAATAAATAGTCGGAAATTGAAATCTTTTTCCGTACACCATTTAAGTAGTTTTTCACCTTTATAAAACCTAGCTACAAGTACTACGAGTACTATGAGTACTTTAACTTAACTGATCTCATAAGATAAGTTATTGACCCTAAACACTGAAAATTTTACCAGGAGTTATCTCTATGCAATAGTCGGAAATTGAAATCTTTTTCCGTACATCATCTAAGTAGTTTTTCACCTTTATAAAACCTAGCTACAAATACTATGAGCGCTTCAACTCATCTCATAAGATAAGTTATTGACCCTAAACACTGAAAATTTTACCGGAAGTTAGTCAGAAATTGAAATCTTTTTCCGTATGTCATCTAAGTAGTTTTTCACCTTTATAAAACCTAGCTACTGAGTACTATGAGTACTTCAACTGGTCTCATAAGATAAGTTATTCACCCTAAACACTGAAAATTTTACTAGAAGTTATCTCTATGCAATAGTCGGAAATTGAAATCTTTTTCCGTACATCATCTAAGTAGTTTTTCACCTTTATAAAACCTAGCTACAAATACTATGAGTGCTTCAACTCATCTCATAAGATAAGTTATTGACCCTAAACACTGAAAATTTTACCGGAAGTTAGTCAGAAATTGAAATCTTTTTCCGTATGTCATCTAAGTAGTTTTTCACCTTTATAAAACCTACCTACTGAGTACTATGAGTACTTCAACTGGTCTCATAAGATAAGTTATTCACCCTAAACACTGAAAATTTTACTAGGAGTTATCTCTATGCAAGCCACTATCATATTTTGAATCTGACCACTGCAACGTACAAACTCATAAGGAATACCATTATACTTCTATGCATAGAGATTATATAACAACTATAGAAAATGAAAATTTTACCGGGAGCTATCTCCATGCAGGCCACTATCATATTTTGAATCTGACTGCTGCAATATACAAACTCGTGATGAGTACCATTATCTAAACGGCCTGAAATCCTCTATATTTCTTTTTAAAAGATATATTCCTATATATATGAACCATTGAAAAAGAAAACAAAGATCATTTTCTCTCTCATTGTGACTCATAAAGTACATAATTTGAGTGATAACATTTATGGCACCAAAAATGATTCCACTTCCTCCTGCCTACATTCTATATTATCAGAAAAGGAGATAAGATTTCTGATCTAAAGAGGTAGGGTCCATATCCTAACCACAGTGAGTATTCTCAGCTGAAAATGAGTTTCAAAAGCATCTTTGCATCTTCAACCATAAACCCTTCAAAATTTATAGTCTTTTAATGCCACAACCACCAGACAAAAGGACAATGGGGACTTGACTTTGTCTATTATTTGTTCTCTACCATCCAACACAAAGTTGACAGCAATATCACCACAAAATCAAGCTCAGTATTATCAGAATTCAAAGCAAGAAAGTTTGTGGGTTAGAGATTAATATCTATTCTTATACATCAATTACAACAAGTCAATCATCAACATTGTATTAAACACACTACAAAGTTGATGCTTCTGCATATTTTAAAATACTGTCATGTGTAGAAGAAACAACGAAGAAAGCTCGATATGTATGTATGAAGTATATATATTAGCTGATGGTCGGAGGAGGCTCACCGTTTAGCTCGCCGATCATTCAGAAGAACTTGGATTTCAGTTTATTCCACACTTGGCTTCTCCCCAAGAGATCTTCAATGTACCAATAGAGAAAAGGTTAGCCAACCAGGTGGTGTCATTTTGTATGTTAATACCGAATTGATCCCAAGTTAAGGCAGTGGCCGTTTAATTACACTCTGAAAAAGTCACAAACATGGTGTATGTACAAGGTGATGGTGTTTTATTTCCATTGATTGGCTCAATAATACAGCCCTTCTTCTTCCCATTCTTCTATCAGAAAGTCTACCATTTCCTGTCAATTGTATCATGATTACATATTCAAAGCAGAGGATTTGAATGTGTACTCAACTAAAGAAAACAGTAAAGAGCAGCCTTACAGATAAAGGTATGGGCCGAGGAAAAGGTTTTTTGTTTTCCAGCAAGAGGTCTTTGGTCATATACCAACTGCAAACAGAAACCAAGCAATATGGTTGGGGCAAAAATTTTCAATGACTCAAAATTTGGAAATTTGACTCTCCAAAATGCGTGTGCTCTTCAACTCAAAACTTCTACTTGATTTGTAATGACCCAACATTTCGAACGACTAGCAAATACAATGAGAAAATATTCAGTTAATTACTAGGAATATCGGCCAGAGACAGATTTCATTTGTATTATAAGCATGTGGACATATTTAACAGCGAGGTTGATGCCGTGAACGAGTATGTAGCTGTGTCAAAATTAGACTCACCTTAATCCTGTAAAATGATTTTTTTTGGTTCGTTTCGTAGGCTCATAATTTCCGATCCATTGAAGCCTGGTCTGAGTCCAAAGAATCAAACCTGCAATTTGCATATAACTAATGATACTAAAGCTATATGAAGAATGCAAGTGCAAACAAAGGAACACCCTTTTTGCTTTCCAGCAAGCAGTGAAAAATAAGATCTGAGTTTACCATGATTTACAAAGTCAGAATGATTGCTCAGATCGTCAGTGCCACCTCCATGTTTAGGGTTATGATTTATTATGCTGATAAATGAGCTCTGTCGAGATTGAAGCGTAATCAACTCATCGAGATCACACGTGCTTGTGCTCCAAAAATCTTCTGACATGCTTGGCATCCTAGAATTCAGATTATTCCCGGTGATAGCAGGTGCACATTTGGTGCTCCTACAAAAAGAAACACTTCCTTTGTTAGAATCATATTGAAAACTGCGGTTAGGATAATTCCAGAACAGACAACAACACAACAGTTGAATTAATGATAAATGCAAATGCATGAACATCATGATACTGCCATTTCTAATTGCGTCCATCATACTTTTAAGTCGAGAGAGGAATTCAATAACACGGTCAAACTTTGGGACCTCAATGAAGTTTGAAATAAACCGACTATGCAGATCACTGTCTGAAATATAACTTCGAAAAATGAACCCTCAATGTCATTGACTCAGTTAATGACAACGAAACATGAAACATTGTAACAGAGAGGTGAACTACTTTAGTGAATTGAAGAAAGATAAATGATCAATCACTTGATAAATCAATGATATACGACACGTGTTAGCTTGCTACTAATTTAAAGAGCATACATTTGTGAGCAAGAGTCGATTTGAATGATGAGTTCAATTATGATCCACTCAATATAAGAGCTTTGAGCTCCTTGCATAGTCCATCTTCTTCAACGAGGTCACGAAATTGCCAAGACGAAGAAATATCCTGATGTATTTTTGCTTGGATTATCATGGATTCTGTTTCCTATAATATCCCAAATTTTCACTTAAACTTGTCCATTTCTGACATAATTCGGTCAATGCTTCGTCGTGAAAGAATTTATTAGTAAGGGAAAAAATTAACCTAATTAAAAATATGCCTACCACAATGTGTAAATGTTCAATCCATGGAAGACAAATGAAGCTATCTTCATCTCCTTCTTCAGAGCTGAAGACTTGCTACTAAGAACCAACTGGTATTTGTTTCACTAAAAAAATTCCTTAATTGCAGATTAAGATCAATGAAATCTCTCCCAAAGCTCCTAACTATTCATAAGAGAAGCCGAAAATATTTGTAGAACAAATTCATCCATCAGTTAAAAACAGTCATCCAAAATATAACCTCTGAAATAACAATGACAATCATAAGACCAATATATCACGAATCCATGAAACTTCATCTATTTTCCAAGCAACAGGTCCAACCAGACGAACAAATTTAATCAACAGCAAACAATCCGGAGCAACGCTTAAGTTTCTAATCCGCATGCTTCGAATCAAAGAATTCCAAAAACCAGAGAGAAATTGATAACAGAAATGGGGCGATCGACACAGAGCAAGAGAACTTACCCCAAACAAGAGAGAAATCGATCGATCCAAACAGAGATCCAGCTCTCTGGCGTCACCATACTCGGCAAAAAATCAAACTACAAACATCAAAACATCGAAATATGCCGAAATCGAAACCGAAATCGAAAAATCGAAATCGAAATCCCTAATACCGGATAGAAAGGGATAAACAAGGTATGAATGGATAGGATATTGTTGCGATTGCGACTTCCATTGAAACTTTACGGAATCCCGCGGAACTCCGTAATTTTATACCGTTAATAGCAGTTAACATAAACAAACCGCAACCGCGCGTTCATCTTTTCTTCTTCTTCCTTCTTTATTTATTTACTTATTTACTTATTTTTCCTCTGGATATAAACTATTTATTTGTTGAATATTTGCAAACTAACCCCCATACTTTCATAGTATTACCTATTGAACCCACTGTCTTTAAATTTGTAATATTATAATAACTTGTTTTTTTTTTTTTATTATTATTTATCCATACTATTAATAACTAAAAATTCATAAATTCAAATATAAAATATTTACGAAACATATCACTCTAACTCGTTACAAATGTTAAATATTTTTAATTTTTCTTTAAAAGGGTTGGATTGTAACTTTACTTTCGAGATGGTTAGGTTGACCCGACAATAAAAAGGTCAACTCACAAATCAAACAGAATTTTCAATTTTTTTTTAAATTCTAACTGAACTAGATCCAAACTGAAAATACAATCTAACCCAAGTGAAATTGTCAGGCTTTTTTTTTTTTAATTATTTTGATTTTTTAAACATTCAACCAAATCTAAATTAAAAAAAAAAAAAAAAAAAAAAAAAAAAAAAAAAAAAAAAANAAAAAAAAAAAAAAAAAAAAAAAAAAAAAAAAAAAAAAAAAAAAAACTAATCCAACTCAACATTTACAGTTCCGGTTGGTCTGATTATCGAGTCTGAACACCTCTATCAATTAAGTTGTCCTCTCGTAACCTTTTTATTTTGAAATCTTTGATGCTCACTAGGCCCCGTTAAGACTTATCTATACTAAGGGTTAGTTGACATCCAATCAACGAGACAAAATCTTGATCTACGCACCTAACGTAATTAGAAGAGGAAAACAATCAAAACGTTCGAAAACTTGATAGAGGATAACACATTTATATATATATATATATATTTTCTTTTATTACACATTTAATTTATATCTTAAAACTTCAATTTATCCATTTAAAGCTTAATTTTTAGAATTTCCAAAAAAAAGGCTTTAGAGAATATTATTTAAATATAGCCAACCAATCACAAGCCACCATGTAATAAATAAACAGAAAATAAATTATTAAAAAAATAATAAATCCTCAACCATCGCTTTGAGGGAATAAAACGCTAAAGATGCTGAAAGAAGATTAAAGGGATATTCGCAGATTAATTCTTCGAATATTCTTCGCCTACCGTTATATTCCCTCGATTCTCCTTTCTTTTTCCAACTGCTTCGACCTCACAATCGCCATTCCCACCACCACAAATTCCATTTCCAATTCCAATTTCTCTCTCGTTTCCCTTTCCGTTTCTGTTTCTCCGGCGCCGGAATCCGTGGTTATGAAGTTCGGCAAGAGTCTGAGCAACCAGATCGAAGAAACTTTGCCGGAGTGGCGGGACAAGTTTCTGTCATACAAGGAGTTGAAGAAGCGGCTCAAGCTTGTGGAGCCAAAAGGCGGTGACCGGCCGAGCAAGCGACCGAGAATCGATGCTGCCGTCGGGAGTTGTGCTGCGGATGGAGAGAAGGATGATTTTTCGTCGAGCGAGGAGATGAATTTCATTAAGCTGTTGGAGGATGAGCTTGAGAAATTTAATAGTTTTTTTGTGGAGAAGGAGGAAGAGTACATCATTAGATTGAAGGTATTTTTTTCTTCTCTGCTTTTACTCTTTAGTTCCTCATTGTCTTGGAGAGAGCTGAGATCTGTGTTTTGTTCTGCTGCCGTGAATTTCATTAGTCTTGCAATTAATGAAGTAGATACGATTCAATTCTGGACTTCGACCTAGCCGAATGATCACCAGAAAATCCAATTCTTAGATGTCTACGGATCAATTTAGGCATTTAATCCTGTGGTTCTTGAAACAAGATGTTCTGTAATTGTTTAATGTTCATTCATGTCGTTTGTGCCAATCTGTAGAACTAGTTGATGATTCACATTCATTCCAGATTGCAGGTAGAGAAAAACCTCATGATTGAGAAATTTGCACCAAAATAGTTTGATTAAATTGTTAAATTCATCTCTAGAAACTACACCCAATCAAACAATACAGGTCTCCAAGCTGATAACCAAATTGCTTCCACTTTCCTTTTTGAATAATTCAGGAGCTACAGGACAGGGTAGGAAAAGCAATGGATTCCAATGAAGAGATGATTAAAATTCGCAAGGAAATTGTGGACTTCCATGGAGAAATGGTTCTACTGGAGAATTATAGTGCCCTTAACTTTACAGGTATGCATTTTTTCCCTTTGCTTTTCCTTTACCCTTTCTCTACTTTTATGCATTGATTGGTGCACTTGGCATGGTTGAATGTATTGACACCCTTTTGTGGTCAAGTCTGGTATATGACATCTTTTCCTCCATCTTTCATTATGATGAAAATTCTTCAGTATTGATGAACTTTATGCTTTTTTATGTTCTTACGGCACATAATGATTTCTTTACTTACTTGGGATCTTGAAATTGTGGCCACATGCCGCTGAATCAATTCCTTGTGCGTAGAATATGCTTCAGTTGCCTATGAAAAAGATGAACACTCTGTAAGATTGAAGTAATTCGTTATTGCTCAAATCATCTAAGCGACAACTTGCATACCTTTTTATAGGGCTTGTGAAGATTCTAAAGAAGTATGACAAAAGGACTGGCGCGCTCATCCGCTTGCCCTACAGTCAGAAAGTTCTGCAACAGCCTTTCTTTACGACCGACTTGCTATACACGCTCGTAAAGCAGTGCGAGCTGATGTTGGATCTCCTCTTCCCTTTGAATGAGCAGCCTTCTTCTGGTTCGAATGGAGTCGATGAAGTCGGTGCTCCTATGAAGGCTGCCACCACCAACATTGATGATCTGCTCAAGGCAACCAAGGAACTTTCAGAGATAGAGTATATGGAGTCGCTTTATATGAAAAGCACTGTATCTGCATTACGGGCTTTGAAGGAAATCCGAAGCAGGAGCTCGACCGTTAGTGTCTTCTCATTGCCACCGTTGCAAATGAACGGATTAGAAGATACATGGAAGAACGTTCCAGTGCTGGAAGAAGTAGCTAAGTAGAATGGTTCCAGGTATCACCAACTACAAGGAAGTTCCCTTATAGCTTTGTATGTCTTCCTTTGATGTTCGTGTGAAGTACTTTCGATGCTAACCATAACACGTAAAACTGATATATAAAGTTCAAATGATGCACAATCTTATAAAGGAATGGTAAATCTAATGTTCACAAGATCTTTAGAAACTTTTTTCTTCCGACAAATGATGAAAGTAACACTTAATTTGATGATAAAGAGATTCAGAGTGACCGAGAAATGTTTGTAATGAATAGAATCAAAGAAGGGAAACGAATGCATCAAAACATTACACATAGAAGTCTTCGTGTTTCTTGTTCTCAGTTTCTGAAAAACTGATACCTGTTCTTGTTTCTAGTCTCTCGTTTAAAAAAAAAAGCGTGAAAATCTTAAAACAACTAAAATATCTATTTTTTTTTTCTTCAAAATATAAATAAAAGTATTATTTTATCATTTTATTACTTCTAAAATGCATAATAAATATAACACTAAAATTTTGTATATTTCTTTTACTAAAAAAGAGAAACGAGCGATAGAAAACGAGAAACAAAAACAAAAACATTACCAAATGGGTCCAAAATTAATGCTCCAAAAAACATACTAGACTAGGAAAAGGGAAAGGGATGAATTCCATTGAGTAGGAGTGAACTTTAAATTCCTAATACTCACACGGTCATGTTGTCGAAACGAATCCATAATGATCCAATGAAACAGCTGATCCTTGAGTTGCATAGTAAAGGTAAAAGCATATCAAAGTCAATATAAGAAAGAATTCAGTTTCTTATAAAACACTAGAATATGAAAAGGGACGAATTCCATTAAATAGAAGGGAACTTTCAATTCATAATACTTACAAGGTCATGTTATCGAAAAAAATCCATAATGATCTAACGAAACGGCTGATCCTCGAGTTGCATAGTAAAGGTAAAAGCATATCAAAGCCAATATAAGAAAGAACTCAATTTCTTGTAAAATACTAGACTATGAAAATGGATGAACTCCAATGAGTAGAAGAGAGCTTTAAATTCCTAATACTCACAAGGTCATGTTATCAAAACAAATCCATAATGATCCAACGAAACAATTGATCCTTGAGCTGCATAGTAAAGGTAAAAGCATATCAGAGCCAATATAAGAAAAAACTCAGTTTTCTATAAAATACTAGACTATGAAAAGGGATGAACTCCATTGAGTAGAAACTTTGAGTTCCTAATACTCACATGGTCATGTTATCGAAAACGAATCCATAATGATCCAATGAAATAGTTGATCCTTGAGCTGCATAGAACCTCACTATTCAGTAATTTCAACATTTTCAGCAACCCCATCTCGTAACATCATTTGAACTTAGCAATCCGCCAAGCATTTTCAACCGGTCAATGCTTGGCTCTAAAGTGGTAGACTTTACCAACAAGGTGTACCTTGGTCATCGTTTACATGCATCAATTTCCCACTCTGAGTGACATTATGATATCCATTGCATTTGAGGATCAAGCCTTTCTTCATTGTACAGATCCGACATCATAACTAGTACTTACAAAATCAGAGGTTCTAGAGAAAAATTGATATACCAAACAGAAAAACAGCTACCCTTTGAATCTAAAACCACAAATTTCAATTCTCAGTGGATTACTTTTTGAAGGATGAACATGTAAGAGAAGACCACTTATTAGTCAAACAATTGGTGGGCACTATGCAATGTTCAATGTTCAATGTTCATCATCAGAAAAAACAGCTACCTTTTGAATCTAAAACCACAAATTTCAATTCTCAATGGATTACTTTTTTCCTTTTATGTGTGGGGGAGCAAAGAAGGATGAACATGTAAGAGCATACCACTTATTAGTCAAACAATTGGTGGGCACTATGCAATGTTCAATGTTCATCATCAGAAAGGAGTATAAATTTGGAAGCGACAGCCATATTGAGAGGGAATGAAGAAGGGAGAATATGTACAATTATACCAATTTATAATAGAATTTCATCGAACATTCGGTGGGCAATATGCAAAGTTCGATATTCGTCACACGAAACGAGCAGAATTTTGGAAAGTGACAGCCACATTGAGGGGAAATGAAGACGGATGAAGAAGTAAAATATACCATTTCATAGAGGAATTTCATCAAACAGTTGGTGGGCATTACGCAATGTCCAATATCCGCAACGCAAGAAAGTATGGAATTTGAAAACGACCACCGCAATGCGGCCGTTGAATACTTCTCTCAATAATTCATCCCAAATCCTAACTAGGCCGCGTAAACAGAGCCCAATTTTGGTGGAACAGAAATCTCGGGGCAGTGTTTCATGATCCATAATACAAGTAGGTAATCCCAAAGAAAATCATTCACAAATTGGCAATTGGAAGAAGCTAAGAACTTCAAAAATGGAGAAGGAACTTACAGAAATAACAACGCTCAAGTAGTGAGAGAAGAAGTGGACGCTGATCTGATAAGGAGATTGTAAGAAATAAGTACCCATGGCAGAGGATTATTAGGAGTGTAACCCTAATTTAGTAGGAGATGAAGAATACTATCTCTATTGGTACGAAGCTTTTTGCGGATCTATTGGTAGGAGGCATTTTAGGGAAGCTTCTCCGTCACCCGTCATCACCATAGTAGGTCACTGTCCTACCATCGAAAGTTGATAGGGCAGAAATTTGAATGATGCGTCGCCGGCACGATGGTCGTGCGATCCGTCGAGTTATCATGAATCATCAGAGCAACGGGCAGAACTAGCGTCGACCTTTTATCTAATAAATGCATCCCTTCAAGAAGTCGGAGTTTGTTGCACGTATTAGCTCTAGAATTACTACGGTTATCCGAGTAGCAAATACCATCAAACAAACTATAACTAATTTAATGAGTCATTCACAGTTTCACAGTCTGAATTAGTTCATACTTACACATGCATGACTTAATCTTTGAGACAAGCATATGACTACTGGCAGGATCAACCAGGTAGCATTCCAACACAAACGTTGCAAACCACATGCCACCACATTTCACCATCTCCCCCTGGAGTGTGAGAGGGGCAACAATGGTGGCAATGCAGGAGAAAGCGTCATTCCTTCATGCTTCGTTTAGCAATACATAGGCAACACGTTAGAGTCGTGATTCCCAACATGATATCTATCAGAACTATGAAAGTGTAGTCAAAGGCGACTAAAGTGTCAAGTTTAAGAGTATTTTTAAAATTTAAAGGTATTTTTATTAATTTAACGATGACACCGAGAAAATAGAAAAACTATAGTATAAACATCGTCATTCATTTCACCACTACTTTTTTTTCGTTCAACAATGAGAACGAAGATTCAAATGAACAGTTTATTTTATCGAGGTTATAATATTTAATTAGTTGAGTTATGTTTAGATTAACATTTCACGACTATTCAGAAAAAATAGGCAATTTTCATCATTAAAAAACCAAAAATCGTGTAAAAATCATTCATTACGATCAACGATCTCAAATTATGCAACAAAACAATATAGAAAAAGAAGAACATTCATAATTTTGAAATACAGACTTAGAAATAATGTGACCCATTATACAAAATTACTGAAACTAATAGGCTTTTTCATCTTAAAATACTCAAATTTGTGGTGCAGCTGAAAGAACTGGTGAGTTTGATGAACTAACTATCAGCTGTACTCATGAATCCACCCACAAAACCTGCTCCATTACAGCCCCCACATAGGATGTCCCTTTTGCCTCTGCAATGTTCATCACGGTAGCCTCAGTATTGTTAATTCTTTCAAGGAATTCTATATGAAATCTCGAAAGGAACAGTGGTCGTGATTATGCATACTTGACTAGACTCGTGGATAATAGATGCAGTCGTTTTGACCCACATGACATGAGCTTGATCTTTTTAGCTTTGGGTTACAGTAGTCTAGTTTGTGAGCCAAACGCCCCTTGAGTAGATGACTCATCAAGGTCATTGAAACCGGACTTTAATCCCCGTAACATAAGTTCGACTTTTTTTGGCTCTGAGTTACAGTAAGCTAAACGTCCTCTAAGTAGATGACTCATTGAGTCATCATAATCGGACTTTAACCCACATAACATAAGTTTGACCTTTCTAGCTCTGAATTATAATACTCTAGTTCGTGAGCTAAACGCCCTCTAAGTAGATGACTCATTGAATCATCAAAATCAGACTTCAACCGAGAAAAGAAAGTTTGAAAATCATTAACTCAAACCTATTGTCGAGCCCCACTCGGTGGCGTAATATAGAAAATATTGATGCCTCAGTTTAAGTACATGTTAAAAGCAGGGAGAGCATTTTGTGCATACCTGCACAACCAGCATAAGCCACCAGCTTTAAACCGCCCATTGAAGTGATCCTCTGAATTAACTCCTGTTCCTTGACACTGAGCACATTGGACAGCACCTGAAAATTGAGGCTAAAAAATCAGTAAACTCAAACTATCTATGAAACGAGGAACCTCGAGCTGATCCAAGAACATTGGAGACACGGCCCCAAGAAACGAACGTGTAGACGAAAACAGTGCAAACAATGGTGCGTGAAAAGGGAGAGGTGATCATCTGTGCTGGGCTCTTGGAAGTCCACAGCTTCCACTTCTGAGTGGCATTGGACTGAGGTTGTCCTTCTCATCGTGGGGAATTCCTCTATCTCATCACTTGCCTTATGTCGGACAGTTCATCTATGATAACCCCGAAACGGCATCTCAATTGTGCCCCGAATGCAAAAAGAATTAAGATCGAAGGTAATCAGTTGATCTTTAGCTCTATTTCCTACCATATTTGGTTTTTTATAAGTATAAACATAGTCAAAGTAACACAGCTGATATGACAGTGGAAGTCTCAACTTTCTATAAGGATTTCACTTACCATTTCCATCGCAGTCTGTGCAAACTATGCTCTTGTATTTTGTGGTTGGTTTATTACTATCTGCACCATCTGAAGCCTGCCAAAGCAAGATTATAACACATTCAAACAAACTGAAAAAGAAGAGTTCTTCCTTTGTTTCAAAGTATCATGAAATTCATTAGAGGTATAATCAGCTCAGTTCGATTAGTGTTAGGCCAAAATCGACGACATTACCAACTTATCGAAAAAATGAAACCAACAACCATTACCTTCAAATCCATTAAACCAAACATAGCACAAGCTACTGCTAACAGATATTGTTCGCTTTGGCCCGTTACGTATCACCGTTAGCCTCACGGTTTTAAAACGCACTACTAAGGAGAGGTTTCCACACCCTTATAAGAAATGTTTCGTTTCTCTCTCCAACCAATGTAGGATCTCACAATCCATCCCCATTGGGGGCGCAACGTCCTCGCTTGCACACCGTCTGGTGACTGGCTCTAATACCATTTGTAACAGCCCAAGCTCACCGCTAGCAGATATTGTTCGTTTTGGCTCGTTACGTATCGTTGTCCGCCTCACGGTTTTAAAACGCGTCTACTGGGAAGAGGTTTCCACACCCTTATAAGAAATGTTTCGTTTCTCTCTCCAACCAATGTGGGATTTCACAATTCATCTCCTTCGGGAGACCAGTGTCCTCGCTGACACATGGTCCAGTAACGGACTCAAATACCATTTGTAATAGCCCAAGCCCACCGCTAACAGATATTGTCCGCTATGACCCGTTACATATCGCCGTCAGCCTCACGGTTTTAAAACATGTCTACTAGGGAGAGGTTTCCACACCTTTATAAGAAATGTTTCATTCCCCTCTCTAACCAATAGTTAAGACATTGTAACTTCGACCAAAAACTTAGATAATCAAATCTCTACGATGAAAAAACGATAAAATTAACTCGATTCAGACAGTTCGATTTGCAAACCTTATTTCAAACTCAATTAATTCTCATCTACCTAGCTAATGGTTGTTCAAAAATGCCCTTCCATTCCTACGTTAAGAAGTTCCTAATTAAATCCTTCATCTAGGACATAGAGTTACAGACTATCCCATGATTTCCAGTGCTACAATTTGTACATAAATCAGCCATAACCAATCAAGTTCATTGCACAAGAACGAAGAGAAGTTAACAAGAAATGTCCAGAGAAACCATACCTTGACCTCAACGGACAAAAGCTTCCTGGGGTTTGTTCTTTGAAACGCTTCATTGATCCGAAAAGCCTTCTGGGGCACTGAGTTGCCAACAAAAACCCCTACAAAATGCGAAAAGAAATGGCTATGAACATATCTTGAAAGGGAATTAATAGAAACAAAAGCAGGATTAGAGAAGAACATACCAGGGTTGGGCTTGGTTGAGGCATTAAAGGAGAAAATGGGTGTGGAAGAACATATAGAATATGCCATTCAAATGGGGTTTTGAAATTCTTGGGATTTGTTGGTGAGGAGTGAAATTCAGAAAGTTTTGTGATGAGCTTTGCGTTCTGTTTCTGCGGTGAGTGATCGTCTTGTTTGTGGTTTTAACTAGATAAGGCCCATTATCCCCTGCACCTTAATTACCTTATTGCCCTCCATTCAAAAAGTTTGAATTTTACTCAAAACTTTTTATCCTCACAAAATCCATCGAAGAATATTGGTCGAGACTCAGTTTTTCGTATTCGGGTTTGAGCTATAAAGTCTTATACACATAGCTACAGAATTTTGAGGGTCGGTAACTTGCTATTTATCGCATGGAGCAGATAGATATAGCGAAATTTGAATGAAGGATAAAAATTTAAATGTTTGTACAAATCTCGGGTTCAATTGAATGAAATTGAAGGTTCTAATTAAATATTGATACATCAGGTTCCGTAAAGTTATGGGAGAGAGGACGAACCCGATCCCAAAATTTTTACTTATTAATCATCAATCCTACATTATTATCACAAAGGTTTCAATTTTTTTTTTTTTACAAAAGTAAATTATATTGTCACTTGTTAGGGGACTCGGGGGCATTTATGTAAATTCACGTTCTGCATGAGGTAACACTTCACTTCCACTCATTTCTCGTCCTCTTAAAAACCGCAAATTTGATTTGTCTTCAGAGAAAGAAGCGAATTCAGGATCATGGGCTGCAATCTCTTGTCTTCTTCTCGATTTTTCTCTTGTCCAAGTGAGTTTTGTAATTTCTCAGCCCAGATTTATTGTGAAATTCATGCTTTGTTCTTCAGTTTTTTTCTTTTTAAGGGAGATGGGTTTTCCTTTTGCCTTTACAAATTCTGATATTTGGTTCCTTAGTCTAAATTTAAAATCTGCAGCGATGGGGTTGATTTTTGTTCTAAAAGTTTCTGCATTAATGGTGTGTTTGATCAGTTAAGGAAGTGGATGGTTCTCTAAGGAATTTGAGAAGCACATTTTATGGTGCCGATAAAGTGTATGGCAAAAGTCCTCTGAGAAGAAACATAAAAGGCAATGGTGGTAGCTTGTCTGTTGTGGCCTCAGTGGTTTTCTTCCTCACCCTTCTTCATTTACTTTCAATGTCTATTGTGGCCTTTTCTTTAAGAAGGAAAAAGAAAGCTAACTCTTGGGTTTCACAGTTTGGAAGGAGGGTCAAGGGCAGCCGAGAGACTGTAATACCTGATCCAGATTACAGAATTCCGATAGTATTACTTGGTGGGTACTAAGAATTCTTTGCCTGTAAGTCTTGGCTACACTTTTTTTCGAAGTTCAGACGTTTAGAGAGCAAAACCATTGTTGAAAATTGGAGTTTCTGGTTATTCCTCATATGTCATGCAAAATCCAGGTTAAAAGAAGGCCACCTTAGCAAGTAAACATACATATAGTTTCAAAATCACTACTCAAATATGATTGGACAACAATATATTTTCGAACTTAAGCTCACATGATTTACTATTGGATTCTACCAAAAACAATTTATATCAACGAGTATTTATCCTTTTTTTACTTGGATCTGATGTAGAACTATGTTTGCATCTCTAACAAACTAGCGTTTGAACCTACATTTTATAGTTCACTGTTATTTTTCTGAGAAATTTATCCTTCCCCTTCATCTAAAGCCCATCATAATTGTAACAGGTGCTGCTGGTGGGTTAGCTTATAATGAAAATTTGATAGCAGCTGTCCCTGTTGGTCTTCTTGGGCTACTGCTACTGGTTCAGGTAATAATAAAAAACAATAGATCTTCATGAAAGAAACTTTCACTAACAGGGTTTTAAGATGTATTAAGATGTATTGTGAGATCCCACATTGGTTGGAGAGGAGAACGAAGCATTCCTTTTGAGGGTGTGGAAACCTCTCCCTAGCAGACGCGCTTTAAAACCGTGAGGTTAACGACGATACGTAACGGGTCAAAGCGGACAATATTTGCTAGCGGTGGGATTGGGCTGTTATCAGAGCCAGACACCGAGCGTTGTGACAGCGAGGGCGTTGACCCCAAGGGGGGTGGATTGTGAGATCCCATATCGGTTAGAGAGGAGAACAAAGCATTCGAGGGTGTGGAAACCTCTCCCTTGCTAACGCATTTTAAAACCGTGAGGCTGACGACGATACGTAACGAGCCAAAGCAATATCTGCTAGCAGTGAGCTTGAGCTGTTACGTGTATCGAGAAGATGCCCTCAAATTTTACCTTGAGAAGAATATTTGGTGCAAGTTTTTCTGGACTATGCAAGTTTCTTTATAAGCTATTGAAGATGCATGTATGTTCTTCGAAGTACCAGTTGATGGTTTTTTCTTCGTTCTTCCAGGCTACTCGTGTAAGATTTGTCTTTGGCAATGACGCATTGGTATGTCCACTTAATTTTGCGAAATATTTCTTTATTGTTGTATCAAATATGGGATCTGGAAACATATTTCTTCGCTTTGCATTCGGTCACGGATTTTAAATTTTGTTTATGATCCTCTTGAGACCAATCTCTCTGCAAAAGTTCTTAGATTCAATATTGACAAAACCAGTTCTGTGTTCTGTGATTTTAGGAGGTAAAAATTGGAGATCAGCTTGAGGAGTCTGGAGAAAATGCGTTTGTGGGCGGAAAGAACCGTTGGAAGTAGGTGATTTTACACACCCGAATGAATCATGCATGTAAAATGAATTGAATCCATGCTATTTTATTGCAGATATTCAACTTTTGTGAATTGGGAATTATGGTGGCCAAGTTTCCCAATTCTGGTGTACTTTAAAGAGACTCAAACAAAGCCAGAAGGCCAAGTGCACTTCTTCCCAGTGATATTTGTAAGTTCTACTAGATGCAAATGAGGTGTTTGTTGAGGATTATTGGGAGTGAGTCCCACGTTGGTTAATTTAGTGGAAGATCATGGGTTTATAAATGGGTAATACTATCTCCATTGGTATGAGATCTTTTGGGAAAGTCCAAAGCAAAGCCATGAGAGCTTATGCTAAAAGTGGACAATATCATACAATTGTGGAGAGTCGTGATTTCTAACCGGGTTTTGTTATCTTCTTTAGAAGAATGGGAAGTTTTGTTAACTACAATTTTTCTTTAATGATCAGAATGGGAAGCAACTGTATGATGTCATGGTTGAAAGAGCTGGTCCTTCAAAAACCAGCGGACCAAAAGAATCATAAAGAACACCCTTTTTCCATCAAACATGATCAGGTAATACTAACCTGACACTTGAAAGGTTTATGATGAATGAGAACTTTGATACTTCAATCCTTTTGATCAGTCCGAACAAAGTAGAAACTTTAAAATTTACCTCAAATTTGCCTCTACCGAAATTTTCTTAGTTTACTCTCTTTTATTGTCAGTCACATCAGCATCATTTAAGTAAAGTTTACCGTGTAAATGAAGGAAGTATGTACCACCGGAGTACTAGAAACTTTCGAACGAGTATAGCTCAAGTTCTTGACATGAACCATTTGTATATAAGTATACTCATAAGATCTCTCTTATATTTGGATCTCTCTAGGGAATGGATTGGTGTACCTCTTATTAATTATAGTCTACATTAAGAGATACATTCATACTATTGAGGATTGAATATCTTTATTTGTAATTCTAACAAGTTTAATTGGGACTGCCCAATCTTAATACAAATGAAAACTGATTCAACCCACTTATGGCTCCTAAGCTAACTGATGAAAGGAAGAAGAATGGTCATCGGAAGTATAAGCAAGCTACCACAAGAATGAATGGTTCAGCTCAACAAAATACAATCACATGGTTTCCTATCATCAAATGTTAAGATAAGTATTGAATCCAATGGGAAAATAAACGTTATAATCTACAAAATCAACTAGCAACAAGCTGAAGAATGCTACAACAAAATGTCAGGAACCAAGAACATCTCACATGAATCCAGCCCTGTTGATTTTTCAAGTCCCAAGGCAGCTTCTTCTCCATATAATAACTCCATTCATATACTTATGAAATGCTTGCTGCATCCTTCATCTGGCAATTGAGATGAAGAATGGCTCTTTTCCAAGGCAGTCTCTATACCCTGTTCGGTCATTAGACGATAAGACGCCAAGATGACTCGAATTTTCTTAGTGAGAAGTGGTTTTGAAGTGTAGATTCTTTGTTCTTGGACATGGTTTGCTAATGAATTTGATTTCAAGCAGTCTTGGTGCAGTGTGCATCTGTACCATGCTGAATGCAAGTATGGTAACCAACAGAATGAAGGAACTCTCTGATCTCTCTTTTACTACTATTACTAGCTTTTAGCAGCCTTTCATCTTCCTCATAGATGAGATATGGGGCTTCAGTGCCCTTTCTAGACAGAATTTGTTTTGCTCCTTTTAGAACATGATACTCCCATCCCTGAACATCGATTTTTATTAAGAGCACCTGTTCTGAATCTGGGATTACTTCATCTAGTGGAATTGACTGAACTTGAACTGCTATTTCTTCATTGGATTTGAAGGCTAACTTTGCACCAGTTGCTGATACAGCACTGTTATCAAGCCGTCCAACCAACTGTGTAATAAGCAGAAATCAATGAGCATTTCTGTGAATCATAAATATTATGAAAGAAAAAACCAGATCAGGAAAAGTCCCAATGCCGCCCTTTCATTATAAAAGCAAAGAAATCAAGAGTTCAAAGCCAATTTCAATCTAAATATACACGACCCAAGTCTATGGTTAATAGGTATTGTGTTCTTTGAGTTTTCGCTTTCGAGCTTCCTCTTATAGTTTTTAAAACGTGTTTACTAGGGAGGTTTCTACACTCTTATAAATAATATTTCGTTCTCCTCCCCAACTGATGTGGGATCTCACAATCTATCTCCATTGGGGCTAGCGTCCTCGTTGGCGCTTATTCCTCTTTTCAATAGATGTGAGATCTCACAGTTTTTATATTATAAGTATAAGAATCACGAACACATCTCGACTAATTTCATAGAAGAGAATACCCTACTATATTTGGTTATCGAGAAACTAGTGAAATTTAAATATCCAAAGTAGGTAATCACCCTCAGAGTAAAAATTTATACCAACTAAAGGCTCAAGACTCTCGAGAAATTAAGCAAGAGTAATTAAGGGCTTTGATGTCAAAAATTCGAACATGTGACCTCTAAGCAAGGGGTCACCTGGAAGATAGAAATGTGTAGATATATTGAATACGAACTTCATTTTTTTTCGAGACCATAGAACATAAGTTTCTAAAATACAACATTTGACCGACACCGATTACTATTCCAAAGATCTCCTCGCCCTGAAATTATTATTGAACCGATGAAAAGAAAAATACATTGCAGAGTTAAATTAACTCCCAATCTTCATCAGCGACAGCCCACTCAGTTAGCTCCCAAAAAGAATGCAATCTTGACAACATATTTGAATGAGGCAAATATTCATTTTAAGATCTAATCACGAACGAGACTAAGTTCAGCAGCAAGAACCAAAACTGCAAAGATTGAGATAATGAAATAGATGAAATACCTTGTGCACGGTGATATTGCCAAGACTATCTGAAGCAGCAGCCTGAAACACATAAACCAATTCCCCAACCCTATTCAGATAAATTCCATCACAAATTCTCTGCAAATTTTCAAAAACAGGCTCAAACGCCAAAACACGAAACCCCATCGCAGCAGCGGCGAAACTAGCCATTCCAACATTGGCACCCACATCAACAACAAATCCATCTCTGGAATTGCGGCCCTTCATCTTCTCCAAAACCTCTTGAATCGTGACAGAAATGCCAGGCTTCCGAAAGGGCTTTCCCTTAAGCATCCTGACGATGTTCTTGTGGGGCTTATCGGGCAAGTTCCCCAAATCCGCGATCGAAAACAGAAACGGGTATCGAACGCCTTCCACGACGTTGGCAATTACCGGGTAGGATTGAGGGCATTTGAAGCAATCGAAGGGGGAGATTATCGTTGGAAATGAATAATGGGGTTTGATGGTGAAAGTAGGGGCGGATTGGTCCGAAGGGCTTGAGTTTCCGAGGAGGAAGAAGAAAAGGATGAGGATGGAGAAGACAAAGAGGAAGAAGAGGAAAATGGGGGAGAGGAATCTCGGGGACTTGTCTCTTTTCCACGCATTCGCCATGGAAACGTCAACGTGAGATCAAACTCAAATCTGAAACTCCCAGAAAAGGAAGGGAGGGTAACGAAGAAGATCGTTTTTATACATTACTTTTTTTTTTTTTTTCCCTAAAGTTTTACAAACACTCTTAAAAAATTTTTAACACAAGTTTTAAAAATTTAAGAATATTCATTAAAATGTTAGAAATTTGAATTTTACTCCCAAATATTTTCTAACCCAATCGGTAAGAAAAAGACAAAGCTAGAAGAGAGGAGAGAGAGAGAGAGAAAAGAGGGAAGTGAAGCTATTCTTTTGTTGTAATTTTGTGATATGATTTAGTGGTGAGAAAATGAAATTGGTATATATAGCCTGCATCCGTATTCTGTGAAGCTCATCGTTGTTCGAATACAACTTAAATGTAACGATCCAGACCCACCGCTAACAAATATTGTCCTCTTTAAGCTTTTCCCTTTCGAGCTTCCTCTCCTCAAGGCTTTAAAACATGTCTGCTAGGGGAAGGTTTCCACACCTTCAACAGATATTGCCCTTTTGGGCTTCCCCTCAAGGCTCTAAAACGGGTCTGCTAGGGGAAGGTTTCCACACCCTTAGCCAATATTACCCTCTTTGGGCTTTCCCTTGCGGGGCTTTCCCTTTCGAGCTTCCCCTCAAGGCTTTAAAACGAGTCTGCTAAGGGGCATTGCATTAAATCTCTAAAACTTACCTCAACTTCAATGGGGTGCCCCATGGATTGGATTTGCCTTTACATTCCTCTCTTCACATTTATATGTATAATTAAAACAATAAAATCAAACATATTATAACAAAAATAATTAATTACAAACTTTGTTAGAATTAAATAAAATGATATCATCATTAACATCAACCAATTAACCACTACTGCCACCTCATCATCATACATCCAACTTTTGAATTGCCACCTCCTTCACTGAACTCGCCAATCTCCCAAACACCTTCACATTCTCGCCAATTTTATTCTGGAATGAACCAACGAACAAAACAAAACAAAACACATCATATATTAACTTTTGGTTACTCAAAGTGTTTGGAAGATTAGTGAAAGTGAAAGTGAAAGTGTGTATCCACCTCTGTTAGGAACCACAATTCTTCGTAATAGTCTCTCTATAATGGTATCATATTATCCACGTTGAGCATAAACTCTCATGGCTTTACTTTTGGTTTCTCCAACAAACTTCGTACCAATGGAGATAATGTTCCTTATTTATAAATCCAGTGAGACTACTCCTTTTAATAATTCTCAACAATCCTCCACTCAAACAAAGAAAACCATACAGTCTTCTGAGGCCTATGGAGCCCTCGAACAAAATTATCCTTTGTTCGACATTTGAGGATTTTTTTGACATGGCTAAGTTAAGGGTGGCATGATACCGTGTTAGAAATAACGACTCTCCATAATGGTATGATATTTTCCACTTTGAGCGTACACTCTCATGGCTTTACTTTTGGTTTCCCAAAAAACATCATACCAATGGAGAAGTATTCCTTACTTATAAACCCATGATCATTTCCAAAATTAGCCAATGTGGACTCCCTCCGAACAATCCTTATAAACCAGGATCATTTCCTAAACCTCGTATCAGGGTATGGCTCTGATACCATGTTAGGAATCACGACTCTCGACAATGGTATGATATTGTCGACTTTGAACATAAGCTCTCATGGATTTGCTTTGGGCTTCTCCAAAAGGCCTCATACCATTGGAGAAGTATTCCTTACTTATAAACCCATGATCATTTCTAAAATTAGCCAATGTGGACTCCCTCCAAACAATCCTTATAAACCAGGATCATTTCCTAAACCTCGTATCAGGGTATGGCTCTGATACCATGTTAGGAATCACGACTCTCGACAATGGTACGATATTGTCGACTTTGAACATAAGCTCTCATGGATTTGCTTTGGGCTTCCCCAAAAGGCCTCATACCATTGGAGAAGTATTCCTTACTTATAAACTCAGGATCATCCCCGTCCCGAGGTACAATTTTCTAGTTTAAATTTTCAGTAACTAAGTATATTGGAAGTAGTAAAAGAGTGTGATGGACAGAAGAATACCTCACTCAGCAACTCAAGCCTTTCTAAGATGGGAATCAATTTCCCACACAATGAACTTATTTCATGTCCCGACTCCAACTCCCCATGATATGAAATTGCTTTAATATTTGCATTCCCATCAGGAATAACAGTGCTGCAAAGTCCAAACAGAGATATCACTTTCAACCTCGCATTGTTCCCAAGTATATGCATATAATATCACATTTAACTCACCTGTCTTGAAAATGAATAAGCATCACATTTAACACATACTCAGCCAGGGGAAGTAGCAATGTAATCATCTCACTTTTATTTCCAACAATCTTGCACATTTCAATCATTGCAATATATCTCCTGCATAACAACATAAAACCATTCATATGTATCTATATTCGTCACATCTACATGTTATATATAGTTGTATTAAACTTTCGGTGTAACGGTCCAAGCCCACCGCCAGCAGATATTGTCCTCTTTAGGCTTTAAAACGTGCCTCTAGGGAAAGGTTTCCACACCCTTATAAAGGGTGTTTCGTTCTCCTCCCCAACCAATGTTCTATCACATTTGGTCACACATCTATCTTCAAAATAAGAGGGCAAGTCCAAAAACAACGCGAAAAATGGATTAAAAAAAGTATGATTAGTAGGTGGAGAAAGGAACCTTCTCTGGATGTTATCAGATAACGAGGCGAAGTCCTCACCAAGACACAGTACGATAATTTCCTCGACCTCCTGTCTCGACAGTTCATTTATGTCTCGAATCTGCAAGACCTCAAACCATGATATTGTTGGCATTGGATGAACCAGACACAACCAGGAAGGAGGAAATACAATGTAGCAGCCGAACCTTGTTTAATAGCAACAATCTTTCTTCAGCTGCTTTTTCAAGAGTAATCGTCATAGAGTTCAGAAGAGTACCGAGCAAATCCAACGAGGGACGTTGAGACCGAACAGGAGAGTTATGGCTAGAGGAAGTACCAGAGACCTGAACGATCACGTCAGAAAGTTAAATTCCAAACTATAGTCGTGTCAGTCATTTTTGGCAAAGAACAGTACCTGCAATCTTAGAGATTTCCTTGTAACTAGAAAATATAAATAAGAGATCAAACTGAAGTTGAGCTGAATGGAGTGAAGTTCTGAGCTTCTCCGGTTCTGAAGAACAAAAACAATGATGAGTTAAATTTTCCAGGAAAAAAAGAACCATTCTAAAAATAAATAGACAAAAAGCACAAACCTTAAGCAATTTAACTGCTGGGCCAGAAGTACGAGAATCCAATTCACGAGAGAAAAGTGAATGCATCAGTTGGAAGAGACTTTGAACAAAACCATATTCATCAGTCTCCTCATATGGCCAAACCTTCCTCCACCCAGAAAAAAAAAAACCAGAAACAAAAATTATTGAAATGTTATTCAACAAAAAAATCTTAATTTTCTAATATATCAAGGTTGTTACCTTGCTAAGCGAAGCAACGAGAAGATTAATCTGCTCCAACGTCGAATCATCAGCTTCAGATACATCCTCCCCAAGTATTTGATCAAATACTCGTTGGTGTCGTTTAATAAAATCTATAGCTTCTCGAACAATTTTATTTTTAACCTATAATATATACATCAAATCACAACAGATTCAAACAAAGTACGAGCAAAATGAGCGACCAATCAACAAATCATTCAAATAAATGTCGCATATTTGTAATAGAGGTCAAAGGTCAGGGTCTAATAAGGAAAACTTGAACATCAACTGATTAAGCGAAAAAAAGAACGTCTACTTAGTGTATGCTGACCTCAAAAAACTCGGATGTGTCAACTAATGACGTCATAGAAAACAACAGTCTCAAAATCGGAGTTACAATAGCTTGTTGCTTGTTAAAACTCCCTGCTACATCTCTATGAGGCTTCATATCAACCCACCTCAAATTTCCCTGGTACAGCACTTCATTAATCTAAATCTTCCAAGACAAATCCAATAACATAGTAGACAGTTAATCACCTGTAAATTGACTGCCCTGCATGAATCAAGGTGCTCCAATGCGCCTGTGGAAAAGAGAAGCTGAGCCCCAAATTTTCCATACTTGTGGCTAATCCTCGACAATAAGGCAAGTTCAGCCTCAAGGGTGCATGCTCGTTGCAATGAATCGAAAGAGTGCACGCCATCCTAAAGGGTTTCAGAGAGCCCATTTTATGAGTTGGACCAATATCAGCTAATAAATATATCAGAACTATTTCACTGAAGAGAGGAAACAACCACCTGAAGTGAAACGTTACTTATGCTGACCAAACAAGACTTCAAAAATCCCCTGTTCTGAAGTTGGTTCAGGAAAAATCTGTCATGATCTATACAGATTAATGCATCGAGTACGTAAAGTGATATAGTCTTCCCTGGTTCACTGCCTTGAGTTGCATCCTTGATAACCTAAGGATTAAGATCAAAAGATTAAAGAAGACTAAAGAATTCTATGGAAGAAAATTACATCTATAGAGCATTAAAGGAACACGAAAAATAACAAGCTAAGGTCAATAACGACGCAAATCAACCAGGATTTAGTTAGTTTCATATCTCAAGAACAAGCAACTCACCACATTCAAGATAGACTGAGCTTCTTTACGTAGAATTGAAAAATTAGCATGAGCAAGTTCGGCCTGGTCCTTGTCAATCTGTAAAGCAGAGAATTATGCTTTGATCTTCAAGAGAAACTAGTGGAAGTTTGAGAAGTGTTTATGCACCAAAGCACTAAGTTGACAACCTTTTGTAAATCTACATCCTCTCCATCTTGCTCATTTTGAAGTAAAACTTGCAGAATCGTTGTTGGAACGTCCGGATCCAGCATATTTTGACAATACTGAAGGTAGCTAAGAAGCAAAGCATATTGGCTGTAGATAGATGTAAAAGCTTAACATTAGATTCCAACTGATAAGCCACACAGCCAATACCAGCAAAAGTTATGTTAACCACACCGTCTCCTCAAAGCTTCTGATGATTCATTTCTAAGAATTGCCATGATGAGCTTTAGTAAAATAGAGTGACATGCTCCATTAGATATTTGCTTCACCATGATAATATCAAGACAAGAGACACTATCAGCATTTAAACCACCAGGAGATGAATATCTTTCATCCCTTAGCTTGGCCATGCATGTCAGTGCAACCTGTAAGATTCAATATCCAAAGGCATCAGAAACTAGAATAATTAAAAGATGTAGAAAATTAAAAACTTGCAATGGGGACGGATAAACAAACCTGACATAAGAGATATGCCATCTTCAATGAACAATCTGGAGAAGCAGAAGCGCTCAAGGAAGCATCAAGAACTCTGTCCACAACAATAAACTGTTAAAAATGTGAAAAGCAGGAAGAAAGAACAAGGTATAGATATGAACATACTGAAATAGAATATCTGATCGATTTTCAAGTGATGAAATTCTTCTGGACACGGTAACCTATAAAAGCAAACTGTTTATCATTATAAACTATTGAAAACATAATGTTAAAATCTAAACTAAAAGAAGCATGCAACTAACACAAATAGAGGAAAGAACGATAAACCTCGATGGTTTGTGACCAGCTAGTTAACATATGAAGTTGAGCAGCCTGTTCCTCGAGATTTTTGTTGTACTTCCATCCCCATCGTAGAAACTGTTGAATCGTCTCTTTTACTTCTTCCAGCTCAGCTTCCCTCCCAACGTTATTCAGTTGGGGATTATCAGCATTAAATTTCTGAAACAAATAAACATATTTTTGAAGTTTGTCATTTTCTAATCAAAAGAAGATACTGAGGTTGTCCTTCACCAACCTGCCAAAGTTTATCACAAAAGGAAGTAAGGTCAATCAGGCGATCGCCACGCTCTGAATAATGGTAGATCCCACCCTTTTGCGAAGTTGAAGGATTCCCAAGTATGTCCTTTGTCTATAAAACAAGAATAAGAACAGTGTCCAACGCCAAGAATGCAAAGGAAAAACAAGGAAACCAGCATGTTAGAACATACCAGCAATTCGTACTTCAAATTCGAAACAATTTGGGGAAGCTTGATTGAGGTGTCGGGAGTTCGGAACTGAACAACCTCAAGTAGCTCCAACGCCTGGACGCAAAAATGTCAGGAAAAAAGATATTTAAAAAATAACTCAAGTCAACCCAATAGTCTTCAAAAATTGAACCTAGTTACAAGAAAATGGTCAGTTTCATTTGTGTCATAATCATGGGCAGTAACATCTACAGGGCAATAATGCGAAAAAATTAGCTTAACAAAAGAAGAGCAGTGTCCACTTACTGTACATAAGAAGATAAAATGTCATCTCGAATAAAGTACCTTGCTCTTACTCATAGTTCTAGTTCCAGGATCCACCACATGATGTTGAAGTGAGAAGACTGGAACTGATCCAACATCTATTTCCTGCCCATACAGGTGCGCAAGAATACTCTGACATGCCTCTCGATGGATCGGGCTACTCAAGTCAGCAGCATGCAACTCAATTGCTAGAAGCTTAAGCAACCATGCTCTCTTGAACAAAGAAAAATAAATAGTCACGTTTCCAGATCTTAATGATAAATGCTCAATTAGAAAATGCAGGAAAAATACAAATTGCAAAGCATGGGCATGGTAAAGAACTACAGAAAGACAAACCTGATGAAGGGAACTGACACGAAGAGTGTGGTTGTTTCTCTTGGGAAGAGGAACAACTCCAATTGTATCCAAGTGCTGCCATTACAAGCATGAAGAAGGTATCAAGGATGGAAGATTGGGTGGAAAATATACAACAAGTGAATGGAACTTTCATTTTATTCTCAAAAGCAGATGCAAAATTACGATCAACAGAAAATCTTTTTTGTTAAAAATGGGGCAATTTTGGCTTTATCATGCAAGGCCTAAACAGAGCAGAAGATCATTCCATAGGCAGAAGCAGGTGTTCGTACCTTAACGAAGAAATAGTACTTCTTGTTGCTCAAGAGATCCATGACTGGTCCAGATGTTAGGGGATCTAAGCATAGCTCATAAAGAAGCTGTACAAGAAAATCACTTTAGACTCGTGATAAAGGGGGGATGGGGGCGAGGTGGGTATGAACGGAAAAGGGAAAAAAAGACAGTACATTAAAGCTGTTACTTCCCCCTGATTAGAAATACATAATCCATAACATCTAACCTGAAAACCAAACTCAAAAAGTAAGGCATTGACTTCAGGATTTGAAAGCTTCTCCAAAATCTCCAGAACAACCTTCAAGCAACTACAACGGAAAATACAACTAATATAGTACAGTGACTTAACAATGCAAAAGTAAACAAAATATCTTAGCTTGTTATAAAATCACCTATAATGAAATTTTGGCTGTAAAATTGTCCGCTCGATGGATGTCTCAAGGTTAAATTTAAGTAGCAAGTGTGTAACATTTGGAGCAGGTCGGCTAATGTTGTCAATAAGAAGCTGCAGAAAATGGGCATATAAATGATGATGTGTGATCCGTTAATTAGCATTGAAGGAGCAAGGTAAGAAAGAACCAGACTCCGGAGGTTTCGGGTATCAAAGAATAAGAAATCAAACTTGAGATTATAAAAATGGAAAAACAAACCTGCATTATAAGAACACCAGGATCATCTCCGCTGCTTTCAATTACATGACACTCTTCAGATCTTAACTCAAGGCAGGACGCATAATCCTCAACTAAAGAGCTGGCAGTATTAGATTTTAGTAGTAATTGCACGAGCCCAACCATACGAGAACTACAACCAACAAATAACATCTTTAGAAAATCACAAATTATTCTATGTTTTCATATTGCATGTCACAAAATGGAAATAGAGAAAAAGAAGAAGGAAGTGCCTTAAGATACTCATAATTTTGATAGATAACTGCTGAATCTTGGGATGAAAATCATATCTGACATACTCCAACAGCGCAACAATTTGACTGTGATCTTGAGAGAGAATAACTTCCAAGGGCTGCAAGAATTAGATCAAATCCAGAAGCAAAATCTTCTCAGTGGACATAAAGAGTACCAGAAATACATCTGAAGATATGTACATGATCAAACTACAAGTTCAGGTTTTCCAATGCATAAACACAGAAGTGTAATACGGTAAAAACAAAATTAATTGTCATTTATTAAATACTTGGTTCCGGAGCCATTTAGAAGTCATAGTTAACGGAACCGGATGAGCCACATACACAACGAAATGAAACTAGACAACTTGGTCTATATCATTTTTTCATAACTTTCTATTTCTATATTTTAGTCTTCAATGAAAAATTATTTGTGGGCTTATCCACCAATTCGCTAATTCATACGCGTAAATAAACGGAGGTTAACAACAGCAACAGATGAGACAATTACCTGATATAGAGGGCGCCAATAATCAGCTAGAAGTAAATCCTTCTCTAATACAAGTATCATTATTTCAAGAGAAAGCTCCACAGACTTCTCCAAAAGTTGGCCATAAATTTGGCTGGTCCTTTCGGTTATGAGAGAATTGACACCGGGAAGAAGAATCCCCATGATGTTTCTAAAAACAGATTTTCCGCTCATGAAATCCTAACCAACAAAAAAAAAAACTTTAAGACATTTCCACAGAAATTGGAATACAAGCAAACATAATATCCAGGAACTGAAAGATATCATGCGGTACTATCAAGCGAACGAAATGCTGACTTAAACAATCAAAGACTTTGATGAGAAAAACGATAAAAGTCTCGCAATGCTTTTTAGAAACCTATTTCAAACAGACAAAAAAGGCTTCTACCAAGAAACCCTTTGAAATTTTGAACCAACGAGTCATTGTGTATGAACCCTTCTCACAATTTGTTCCTCTAAATTCATTGACTCCACAACAGAAATTGTTTATAAAAGAAATGGTGAAATATGTAATAAATATCATCATGCCATGACTCATTGTGTATGAACAAAAACACACTTCTATCAATAGAAAACAATCAAAAGGAACTCTTTGACATATGGATCAAATGAAGCAATAGTAATTGATACATACTTTTAGCAACTCAAATACTGGTAGCTGAGTTTGAAGTGAAGATGATTGTGTATCCATTGATGATTGTGATCGATCAATAACAACGTCAACGTCCTCTTCATTAATGTCATACATTTTCAAAATCCTGCACATTGAGCAATCAAATGTGCACTTTTACTTTGATTAACCCCATAATTGTAAGGCTTTTCAAGAAGACAATCCAAGCTTTCGTCACCATCGAAAAAATGAAAGAATACATAGGATCATAAAAAAATCTTTGGACACCAATCTCCAAAGAGAGACAAGAAGCAGGAAGGACAACAAGGAAAGTCCATAAACACAAGCAAAATCTTCAACTTTGAAGTTTAAACCCACACTATCACTCACATATTAAAATGTTGTAGGCAAGCAACAACTAACTGCCATTTCTCAGCAGCATCCGCATAGGCTCGTTGAGGGAATGGCCCAAAAACATGATCATAAATGAACCTAAAGATTCCAACAAATCTGCAGCAAAACTTTCAAACCTTAGAATAAATAATAAAACTGAGTCAAGTGTATATTATAACCAATAAACATTACCTACGCCCTCTATCACTTAGATCACTTTCTTTGGCAATAAGAGCATTTAACAGGTTAAGGAAAGATATGGTTGATGGATATCTCTCCTGCCTTGCTTCAATTTCATTTACCTCGAACTGCATATCATAAACCTGCAAAGACACGGTGCTTTCATAAACCAACATCTTTTCTTCACTTGTAATCTCAGTGCAACAAGGTTCCATCACTAAAATTATCATGTTTGAAAATGCCAACAAACACGGTGCTTATATAAGCCAATATCCATTTTTTTTTTTTCATCAAATACAAAACAGTGCATCTTTATTTTGTCGGTTATTCGACACAGGACAACTCATTAGCATATTGAAATCACTATCATGCCAGTGCCACACTTTAAATTTACATTAAGTGAATATAAGCATGCTAAATATCCACGCTAGCAACAAAAATCTCCTAGTTGCAGCTCAAAAAAAAAACAATTTCAAAACTAAAAACGATAGAATATTTTACATATCTAAAAGGGCCATCAGAGACGAATAACCTGAGAAGTAATCGACTTTGTGCCATTCTGAATATGGGATGCAACAAGAACAGGTAAATCATACTGCTCAAGATAGCGCCAAATGATATCCTTCAAGTCAGAAGAGACTTGAATGAAGGATGTGATTGCGTTCCTCAAAGCACCCTATGATATCAAAAACTTGATCAAAATCATCAACGAAATTCTCATTGAACATCTAAAATCCAAAAAATATAAGAAATCTTGTGCAAACATATTTTTTACTCAAAACACAACAAAGCAAAGTGCAATAACCTTCAGATAAGGAGGAACATTTTCATAGCTAAGAAGTTTGAACAGTGGTTCAATATCAGGAAACCAGTTCTTTCTTTCAACAGGATTCCCATTCTCCACAACCTGAATCTCATCAGAAACCAACCAACAATGGTGATCAGTAAGAAACAACGAAATTTATTCCATAATCTATTTGAATCATTCTTTAGGTGTAGTTCTTTTGGACTGGAGCCTTCAATTGTAACAACTAAAATACTTTGGGGGTGATTTGCGCAATTTGTACCCAAAAATTGACATATAGATTTCAACTAGGATTTACTATGAAAAGTTATTATTGCTATAGAACTATTTGCTTGCTCATTTTGTTTTTACTAATAATATTAAGGTCTTAATCCCTTTCAATTCAGACTTCTACTCGGTGACTGTAACTTTCGTGGACCTGTTGCGTGCTACTTGCAAGACAACCATACTAATGATAGATAATTATGCAAGACAACCATTCTAATGACAGATAGCTGTTCTAGCAAGTAGAATGCAGACGAAGCTCCACAAAAATTTGTCGTAGATTAAGAAATTCAACTTTACAATCTCATGAAAGTGTGGGTAACGGAATAAAAGTTTAAGACCAATATAGTAAGAAAAAGGTATTACCTTTTGAAGAACATTCAAATATGCAACAAGCGCTTTTGCATCCCCTTCCTGAAACTCTGGTAACAGGGCCCCAGCAGTCTGAAGGGACTGTCTAAATTTTTCGTCATAAATTGATAGGCAATCAAATAAGGTGGTCCATCCAACAGATCGGAATGCTTTTCCCTTAAGTAACTCAAAAACCCTTGAAGCACCCTCTTCATTACAAGCCTGAAATGATTGATAAAAGACAATAATTAATAGTAAAGTACATTCTCGTGAAAAGAATTGGTGAGCCGCTTAATAATTAAAAAGTCTTAAAAGAGCGTGCATCACATACTAAGGTACTCAGCATGTTCAAGAATGCCACCAAAGTTTGAAAATTTGTATGATCCTCCCCAGCGAAATTTGCAAATGTCCACAAGACATCATTGCTTGATAACAGTTCTGGTTCTTTCTGAATAAATTGAAAGAAATTCAAGCTCAATAATCATAGCTAATTCATATGCAGCATATGTGATTTATTAGCTACTTTCACGAAGAACATTTAACACCATTCTAAATTTCTTGCTATAGCAAGTTATTTTGAGTTGGATCTATAGTAGCATGGACCTAATAGTTGCTAAGGAGTTAATTCCATGACTACACATGAAATATTTTCTTTCTAAAAATATCAAACCACCAGCTCGTCCCCTATTTAACTCTTATCTTGTCAACATCTCAAAACTTTCAAGTACTTCAATAAAAGCTTACCCGGTAAATTTCACTAACAAAGTTCAAGAGGGAGACAAAAGGTGAAGGAAGAGTTTCGCTAGCTTGATGGGAACTTGAATCACTATCATGCATGAAATCTTGTGACCCGGTAGCACGAAACTGACTTAGCGTGTTCATAGCTCGGTCCTTTGACTCTTTCACCTTCATACCATAAAAAAACCAATCAAATTTATTAATACATACTTTAAGGTAGATCCAACTGCAATGAGGCAAGGCTAGAAACCCATACACTAGCTCAATCACTTGCTAGATAATAAATTGTTTTAATTCTAACCTGTACAGGTCTGATATATATATATATAAAGGTAACTTAACAAATGAGTGAGCCAATGGCCAAAATTAAACGAGAAAGCTATAAATTTTAGGAGGAAATCTCCCGACTGACCTTGTCCCTAGCCAGAGGATGAGATAAAAAACAAGAAACCAGTTTGTGCAGATAAGCATTGTACATATAGGTCATGTCCTCATCATCATTCTGCCAACATAACCAATAGAAGATATTAGAAGACAAAATAATCTAACTTGTACAAATGACTACTAAAGAAGGCACGGTCAAAAATATAAACGACTTAGTTTTTTCAAAAGAGACAACAAGGATTGTAAATTACTCACTTATTCTAAGGTTATCAAATACAGAGCTAGAACTCCCCAGACCTTATGGGATATTTCTAATTATCTCTAGCCCTTACCACCGACACCCATTGGGAATAAATATACGTAACAAGTAGTAGCACCTAATAACTTCACGTCCATAGGCAAACAAACTATTTTCTATTAAAAAGAGTTGAGGGATCTCCCATAAGCAATGGTGAAACATCAAGGGGAAAAAGAAGACAAAACAAAGTACTTGCAATAAGATAAGACTGTGGGGGGAAAATATACTTTAAGAATTCCAAAAGAAATGTTCTGCTGCCTATAAGATGCATAACTTCTTGAAAGATACAAACCTGGTAAGCTGCAGTCTGAATAACTTCTTGAAGCATGAACTGGAAAGCATTATGGGAGAAAATAACTTCCAAGCACGATTGTAGGTGATCTAAATCTTTTGGGGAAGCACTGGGAACAGCTTCTCTTGCATCAACCATGTCGTGTATTAACAGCAAATGAACAGTCCAAGCAAACCTAACAGCATCAACAAATCCTTCCACTGTGGGATTATTTCCAGACACCATCACCTATACAAAGATTACAAGCTCGTTTAAAATGTTAACAAAATGTGTGCATGTATCAAAAACCTAACCACAGAAGTTTCAGTACTATCTTGGTAAACTCACGGTATCCTGAAATTCATTTCTAAAAGAAGCATCACTGGACAATATAGATGCTTTATTTGGAACAGCGCTCAAAGCATCCGATACAAATGCAATAATGATTGAGAAAAGGAGACTAAATACAATCTGCAAAAGAAAATACATTCAGAATTAGCAAGAAAAGTAATGAAGGACAGAACAAGAAAATGTATCTAGAAGAATATACACATACAACACTGGTGTGCGCCCACACTACTTCTGAGAGACAGGAAACAAGTGGGTCTTTTCTTTAAATTCTACAGTAATCAAAATATTGAAAGAGTTACTAAAAAATGAAAGAGAATTAATAACATGCCTGAAGCTTTATGGGAGTTTTGGTCTCATTAAGTTCAGCAGCGCAGTCTTTTAAAACGGAAAAGAGATCCTTCACATCCTTTGGACCTGATAAAAGAGAAATCATGGAGCTGTCATATCCTTAGTTATCTGAAAAGGCCAGATGCTTTTCCTTTAACTGAGTTATCTTCTTTATTAACTAGAGTTTCTTGTCATATTACTTGCAGTATATTTTCCATTAATTAACATGTGTTTCACACAATTGAAAATTTTCAAATGTTTTCCACTAATCATTTAAACTAAAGCTCTACGTCTAACATCAGCAAGTATCCAATCTCAATGACTACCTCGATGGAAGAAGAAATACATCTTGAACTATCAAATATTACTAGCAAGCACCACATGAAGCAAGACAGTGAATCTTAGCAGCACTCTAGGAAACCTTCAACCTACTACCAACGGCATTGATCAATTAAAAAAAGTCATCCATGGCTTACCTATTCGAACAACAAGAATAGAAAGGACAAGACAATGTCCTAGTATAAGTCTTTCCCGACAAACCACAGCCCGACGCTCAACAAGAGCACCTCTGGAATCAAGAATGTAGCGCTCACAGCTAGGTCCACCCAAACCAGCTGGTTCTTCTCGATTGAGTTCCTAAAACAAGAAAGATGGAACCTTTTAATGAAAATAGTCATGGAAATACTTGTTCCTAATGATCAGTCATTATGCGTTCACAATTAATCCTACTATAGGCAGTTGAAGCATATCAATTTCTTATTTTCAGTTGTAATGTTTGGGCTAACAATCATGTGTTTCTGTATCTCATAAGATTAATACGAAACAAAATATTCATAGGGTCAAGGGTTAAAAGATCACAAAATACAGACAAATTCAATAAATTTAATGGAAAAAAGTTTACTAAGTCCACATTATTAAATCGCTACTGTTATAACATAGTAGTAACAGTAACATGATTCCAACCTTCAGCAGAAGGTTTACTCATATGGCATGACCTAAAATAGGGACTACAAAGATCCAACCTTTATCAAAGAAATCAATCGTTGTCGTAGGCCACTAATAATAAGATCTTCCAGGTTTCTTTGGATGTCAGATACAAGACCAGCTTCAAGCCCCTGATCAAGTACAACAGCCTGCAAATAAAAGAATATAATTAACAGTATGCAAGAAAAAACACAATTGCATGTCCAAAAATTAGGATACAAACCAAATGATAAAATTAATACCCTTAGTAGTGTATAGAGTGACATTATTAGATCTCTTCTCTCTGTATACCAAAGCCCTGCTGCAAGGTGGAAAATCTCTGAAGGATCTCGTCCCATTAAAGCCCACTGCAAAGAACAAGAAAAACAAGTTATAGAAAGGGAGACAAATAAAGCTGAAGTAAAATATGATAACAAGTAAACAAATAAGGGAGAGAGGTATACCTCTTGATGAGCAGCAACAAGTAGATGCACGCATTCTATTTCATTCAGATGGAGGTCATCACTCAATTTTAAAGTCTACAAACAAGCGTGGAAGTGAAATCAAATAACGCCAATATAACAGTCATGTCGTGCCATAACGAAAAATGGGAAAAAATTTATGGTGCATATCGTTCATAACTTGGACGAATAAAGCAACACATAAAAATATACCCACAATGATACACCAATTTAAGAATGAACAGGGTCAAAGACTACTTCTTGATTCTCCCACCAAACCGAAGCAGAAGAAACAGAGGAAGAAGGTTAACTACTTAAACTAGTATCTTACACTGTCGTCGTGCAAAAAATAAGCAACCAAATCAACATTTCATGAAAACCCACGTCACATACTCAAATTCTGATCGACATCCCGGAAAAGAAAACAAATGGACAAAGAATTTACAATTTCGACGTCTTGATCATCGAGCGTTATCGTTGAAGAATCCGGCCGCCTGACTTCTTTAGATTGAACTTGTGCACGGTCTGAAGCTTTTGGCGACTACAGCCCAAAATTCAACAAAATCAGAACACCAACAGACAAATACAAGCTACTAAATCACAAAATGTCACAGACCCAGATCAGAAAACGACGAAATACAAAGGCATACGTACTGGGAATTGAAGAAGCGAACGAAAAGCAGGCATAGAATTGTGAATGGCGTGTAAGAGCTCGACCCTCTGAGATGGGGACGGAGGGGCCGGACCCAGAAGAGCCGACTCGATAATGCGGAGGCTCTGCTTGGAGGACAACATGGCGGCGCACTGTGAGTGGCAAAATGAAGGTGCCGCCGAAAGGGGAAGAGGGAAGATGGGGCAACGAAGATGGAGCGCGGGAAAATGGAGGGTGGTTTTAGAGACGCAGAACTGTTCGATAAACCCTGCTCATATGCCCTAGTTGGTGTTATTATTTATGCCCAGTGGGTTTTTCGTTAGAAGGTGAAAACAAGCAAAAGAGGCGCCATGACTTTCTATGGAAATAAAGACGGCTGTGTGCTTGCTTCCTTTTGAAATGGCAGAGGACACTCCATCGTGTGGTGTTATGTTTGTGTCCTACAACACTTCAAAGCTCGAGCATGTTTCTTTAAGGGATACTCGATAACTTAATCCAGGGAATTCATGTAGCTTTAGTGTGCAAGTAGGCTCCAGTAAAATCTCACATCAGATTGAAAAGGAAATGAAACACTATTAATAAGGATGTGAAAACTCTTCTACACTAATTATAAGAGTGTGAAAACTCCTTCTTCCTAATAGAACGTGTTTTAAAACCTTTTAAAACCGAAAGGTTGACACAATGGGCTAAAAGTGGATAGTAGGTTTGGCATGTTATAAATGACATTAGAGCCAGACACTGGATGTGCGCTAACGAGGATTCTGACCCCCAAGGAGTGTGGATCAGAGCCAAACACTAGGGTGAGTGAGCACTAACGAGGATGCTGACTCCCAAGGAGTATGGATCAGAGCCAGATACTGGAGTGTGCGCTAACAGACGTTGACTCCCAAGGAGTATGAATTGTGAAATCCCACATCGGTTGAAGAAAATATCGAAGCATTTTTTGTAAGGATGTGGAAACCTCTCTCTAGCAAACACGTTTTATAACTGTGAGACTGTCGACTATACGTAACGAGCCAAAACAAACAATATCTACTAGTAGTAAGTTTAGACTGTTACAACTCCCCCGTCCTACCCTTCATTTTTATACATACATGCATACATGGAACTTGTTTTTACATTCATATTGATTAGTTTATATTAGGTCTCCCATTTAGTTCAAGAACTTAGGTTATGAGCTATCCTTTCAATTGATGGATTGTTTAAATTTTATTGAACTACAGAATTATTGTACTTCAATATAAGAATAATAGCCAAAGCATGTTTTCCAGAAAGGTAGTAGTTAGACTTTCCCTTCCCAGTAGCTTTTCTATCTGATCTCTGCTGTTAACTGTACACTCTCCCGCCCGTCCCGGCATCAACATCGAGCCACCCGTGCTACTACACACAATGCGTAGTCTCAAAATCAGGCGCGGTTAACAAACCATTGATCAAATGTGTCAACCTTTCAGCACCAGGTCCTGGCCTCAGATCAGTAGTGTTCGTAATGTCCTGCATGCTCAAAGTACTGCTATTTCCAAATGAATCAAACCAGCTGCCAGGAAAGTATCCATCAGCATTGCAACCCAACAAGTCGGAGTCGATCTTGTCAAGGACGGGATCATCGTGGCCGAACTTCCTAGCGAACGGTGCATTGCTATCTGCCATACTTTGGAAGTCATCAAGGTTGAGAAAATGGGGATGTTGCTTTGGAGGATTGTCCCATGAGATGAAATGCAGGTCGTGGTTGACCGTCGTGTTGCGAAACTCGTCGGCGTTGCAAATGACAGTGTGGAAATAGCCCTCCGGAGACGAGAGGAAGTTGCCATAATACATGAGGACTACTCTTGGGAGATTGTCCCATCCCCATAAACAGTATTCCATGAAGGGGCGAGACAGCATCATCCATGCAGAACCTAATGAATTTGAATATAAATCAGACAGTGCTACTAGATATAAACTACAGCCCACAAGATTCAAATATGTACACAATCAGCTCAGAGTGGGTAAAGACCATGAAATATATCCTTTTAGTTCACTTTTTCTTTTCCGAACTTCGAAGCGAGTGATTTTGGTACGGCGAAAATCACTTATGTCACGCCCTTAGCGATATTGGACATGACAAAAGTGATTGTCGTCATTTCAAAACTACTCTCGAACTTGCACTTATTAAACAGATGAGATGAACCGAGATCGCTCACCTGTGAACAGTTTATACGCCGTTGGAACGCTCCGTTTCTCCGAGACCCAAAATACGTCTGATTTACGAAGGCTGTACAAACCTGGATCAATTATAACCGGTTTGGCTCTCTGGTACCTGAGATCAAAAGAATTCACATTTACATCTCTATCAGTTCAAAAACCTACAAAGCTCAAGCTTGTGGGATAAACTTTGCAGTTTCTAATGAATTTAGCCTATATGGTTTCAAAAGTTTTGAACGGTACAAAAATTTATAAGGTATGTTGAAGAAGTGCATACTCCTTCCATCCAATGTCACTGGTATGCTCAATGAAGTTCAGGGTTCTTGGAATGGATATCAAAGTGTGAAGCAGATCTGTGGTATAAGAGAAGGAAGAACAAAAATTTGCATCAGAAACTAATTGTAAACGTTCCTTTCTTCAAGCTATACCAATCAGAAGTAGAAGTGAAGAAATTAAATTAAACTTCTCAATCAGACCCAACAAACATTGGACAAATGTCTTTGGTTGCAAGCAAATTTGGAAATAACGTGGCAACCCATCGTTAGCAGATATTGTCTGCTTTGGCCCGTTACGTATCGTCGTTAGCCTCACGGTTTTTAAAATATGTCTACTAGAGAGAGGTTTCCACACTCTTATAAGGAATGCTTCATTCTCCTCTCCAACCAACGTGGGATCTCACAATCCACCCCTTTGAGACCCAGCGTCTCCGCTGGCACACCGCCCGGTGTCTGGCTCTAATACCATTTGTAACAGTCTAAGCCTAACGCTAGCAAATTGTCCGCTTTGGCCCTGTAATAGAGATCCCGTGGAAACCTCTCCCTAGCATATGCGTTTTAAAAATGTGAGGCGGACGGCGATATGTAACAGGTCAAAGCAGACAATATCTACTAGCGGTGGGTTCGGTGGTTTTGGACTGTAACAACAACCATGACGAACACATCCACAAGGATGATACTTAGTAAATCTAGTATAATCCATAACTATAGATTGACCAAAATGGTGAAATCAGCTAGAATCTCATAACATGAACAACAGAACTAGAAAGAAGAAGCTGGGAAAGTAACTAAACTAAGAACAGAACATGTCAATAATCCCCCCATTTCTTTCAGAGAAGGGAAACAAATTTGATAAAGCTGAGCCCACCACAATTAGAAACAGCAACAACAGCAGGATCATGATGATTAGCAATGAAGAAATTGAAATAACGTATAAAAGAAACAAACCAACGGGCTTATATGAATTATTGAGTGCTGAAATTAGACTACATACATACCATCTTGAGTGACCAGAGGGTAATCAGAAGCACTGAGATTAATAAACCAGTCCCAGTCTCCACCGTCCTTCAGCAGGATCGCCGCCGCGTGAAGCGTATTAGTGACCATCGTTGGCCCCCTGTAAGTAACCAAATTCGCCCTCAAAACCATCCTCACATTACCCACACTCTTAAAAATCGGTTCATTCTTCACAAAATTGGCCAATTCCAGCCGCTCCGCCGCCGGAGCCTCCAAGTCCAAATGTACCGCGTATTGATTCCTCGGATGGTACAGAGCCTTAAGAGCTCTCATCAAGCTCTTCCCATCGCCGGTGGAGCCAGAGATCAAGTAAGCCAAACGAGGAACAGGGTCGGATGAAATTTTCGAGATCGTAAGCTTCGATTCAACAAAACGGGGAATCGGATTCTTCAAATGAGCGCGGTGTAGTTGGGAAGAGGAGAAATGAGGCGAAGTAAAAATCGAAACAAAAACCACCAATGTAGTCAGAAGCAAAGAAAACACCAAGGGAATGAACCATTTCCTCTTCTTCGGTAACTTATTGCTCGTCTCCATTAACAGACCTCAAAAAAACCAGCAAAAACAAAACAATGGCTGAAAAATTGGATCAAATTACCTACGGCGGGAAGAAGGCGGAACGCAAATGGAGACGCGCAAGTAGATTAGTGGATTGTGAGGCAATAATTATCATTAGTGGGTATGTCACTGCAAAGGGAAAAGGAGAGAAATGACAGGAAGAGAGAGAGAGAGAGAAAGAGAGTGAATGTTTGATTCTTCGACCACCAGAATTCACCTCCGCCATTTTTGCTTCCTCGAGGTTCGAGATGAAGTGGAGACTACTAATTAAGGTAGATTTAGATTTTGGTTTGGTTAATTTTCGTTAACTATGTGTTTTTTTAGTATTTTAATCATTAATAAAATCCCACGTGTACGGACAAAAATTATTTAATTTTATTTGTATTAAATTGCAATTTTGTTTCAATATTTCCAAAAAAAAAAAATTATTTTTACCCTTTGAAACTTAAAATTTTATATTATGGGGTAAAATTCTAATCGTTGTTTCATTTTTTTTATAAATATTTAAAAAATGAAATAATTTTTTTTTTTACTTATATATATATATATATATATATAATATTTCATCAAATATATCATTTTTTTAAATTATATTTAAATTCATTAATTTGTTTGTGATGCGAGATTTTGTTGAAAATATTAATTTTTTTATTTTAAAGTAAAAAATATAATGAATTAAAATGTGTCAGTTGATGTTAATAATTTATGGAAATTAAAGGCTATGTTGATTGGTTAGGTGAGCATGTTATCTTGTCAAATGATATATTAAAAGCTTCCTACCTGCATTTTGTCGGCAACATGCCCTCTCTCAATGTTTTTATTTTTTTATTTTTATTAATTTACGCTCCAAATCCACCGCTACCATATATTGTTCTCTTTGCGCTTTTCCGACTTTCTCTCTAGGCTAAATGTTTGCTAGGGGAAGGTTTTCACACCCTTATAAATGGTGGTTTGTTCTCCCCCAACCAATGTGGAACATCACAATTCACCCCACCTCAGGGCCAGCGTCCTCGCTGGCACTCTTTCCTCCCTCCAATCGATATGGAACTGCCCCCAAATCCACCCCTTTGGAGCCCAGCGTCCTTACTAGCACACTGCCTTGTGTCTACCCCCTTCGAGGAACAGCAGAAAGTTGGCACATCGTCCGGTGTCTGACTCTGATACAATTTGTAACGCCCCAAATCCACTGCTAGCAGATATTGTCCTCTTTGTGCTTTCCCTTTCGGGTTTCCCCTCAAAGCTTTAAAACGCGTATGCTAGAAAAAGGTTTCCACACTTTATAAATGGTGGTTTGTTCTCCTCCCCAACTAATGTGGGACATCACATGTTGTCTATGACTGATGAAAGTAAGGAGAGAATTTCTGTGGGTTAAAATAAAGTCGGAGAAAGAAATTATTTATTCATACATACATATAAATAAATAAATATTTTTAGATGGACTGATATTAAAATTTAGATTTTTAGAAATTATATCCAATGTTATATTATATTTTTGTTTAGGAAATATTATTGATTTTATTAAAATAAATTATTCATTAATATATATATGTATATATATATATATATAAATAAATAAATAAATAAATAAATGGAGAATTTATCTAGTGGACAGTAGGCCCGTTATCGTGTGGACAAACGAACAAAAAACAAGAAAAGCCCATTTGACTCGGCCCATAGAAGCCCATTTTATTCGGCCCATAGAAGCCCGTTTTTTAAGCCCAATCTATCATCTGAGTTTCTCGTCAAAAGCCAATCAGTTTTCACCATTTCCTTCCCAAAGTTCCTTTCCATTAGTTTTCGATCTGAGATCTTCCAGTCTGATCGGAAATGGGGAAAGGCGGAGCAATCTCCGAGGATGTTCTGAAGAAAGTCCTCCTCTCGTATGCCTACGTCGCGATATGGATCTTCCTCAGCTTCTCCGTCATCGTTTACAACAAGTTCATTCTGGATCAGAAGATGTACAATTGGCCTTTCCCGATCTCCCTCACCATGATTCACATGGCCTTCTGTTCCTCCATCGCGTACCTTCTTGTTAGCGTTTTCAAAGTTGTGGAGCCAGTTTCCATGTCCCGTGAGATCTACCTCAAATCCGTGGTTCCGATCGGAGCACTGTATTCGCTTTCCCTTTGGTTTTCTAATTCAGCATATATCTATCTATCGGTTTCTTTTATTCAGATGCTCAAGGCTTTGATGCCGGTCTCTGTGTACCTGATTGGAGTTTCGCTGAAGAAGGAGAAGTATAAGTCTGATACTATGGCTAATATGGTTTCGATCACGCTTGGTGTTGCGATCGCTGCGTACGGAGAGGCGAGATTTAATTCCAAGGGTGTGACATTGCAGCTGTTGGCGGTTGCGTTCGAGGCGACTCGACTGGTGATGATCCAGATTTTGTTGAATTCCAAGGGTATTTCGCTGAATCCTATCACGTCGCTTTACTATGTGGCTCCGTGTTGCTTGGTTTTCTTGTCTGTCCCGTGGCTAATAATGGAGTACCCTGTGTTGAGGGATACTTCCAGCTTCCATTTGGATTTCTTGATTTTTGGTACCAATTCATTCTGTGCTTTTGCTTTGAATCTTGCGGTGTTTTTACTCGTTGGGAAGACATCTGCTTTGACCATGAATGTTGCTGGAGTAGTGAAGGACTGGTTATTGATCGCATTCTCCTGGTCTGTGATTAAGGATACGGTGACGCCCATTAATTTGTTCGGTTATGGGCTTGCTTTCTTAGGAGTTGCGTATTACAATCATTCGAAGTTGCAGGCACTCAAAGCCGCAGAGGGTCAGAGAAAGGCTCAACAGGTAGAAGAGGAAGCTGGTAGGTTGTTGGAGGAGAGAGAAGAAGGCGATGAAAGGAAGAACGATAGTCAAACTTAGGCTACCACTGACACGTTTGAGCTTTTACAAGAAGATATGCAGAAGAGAACAGATCGATGATTCAAAAGTTGGTGCAATTATCGAATTCATATCTCGGCTAAATTTTTGAGTTTTGAGTTAGGTATGCTTCTTAGATATATATATATATATATATATTTTTTTTTGGTATCTTCTAATTATTGTGGGGTTGATTTTAGCTGCCTAATATGACTGGAGAATGAGTTGTTCAGAATGATTATCGGATCGAGCTTCCTGGAGGAAGCTGTCCAGAATGTTTATAACTAATTTCTACTATTATTTATGTTCTTCTTTTAGTTTTATTTGGATACCCATTTCTAGCAGACTCACTCCCCACCCCAAGGCACGAGCTGCTGATATTGACTGCAAATTGCGAAGATTACATGTCTAAATCATATGATCATGAACTATACAACATTTGGAGGAAGGTTACATGTCTCCCTAATGCTTTGATTGTTCTTCAGTTGTCTGTACCTGACAGTGAACTTGAATTTGTAAGTTTTCATCTCTTGCCTTACTGCAGTTTTGAATTCATATTAAAAGCGATTAAGAGTTCAGCTTTAGAATATCAGTTGGAATTGGCATCTGCTTAGCCTTATAATGATCCCTAGTCAATGGAGTACTTATGAATGTTCCATCCTTTCCTCTGCTCATCCTTATCAATTCACTCTGGAGCAGTGTAGAATACAAGAAGCAAAACAAGCATACCCAAATTCTAGGTTAGTTTAGCTTACTAGCATTTCCCCCAGTTTTTAGTAGTTGCCATCTCTAGAAGTTGTTTGGGTTTCTGTGGGTTGTACCAATATTGCACAAACTAAAACTTCCCCAGAGCCCACCAAGAAAAATTGAGGGATCAATATGGACACGCTTAAAAGGCAAGTTCGCAAAGTTCTCGTGGTGTGACATCTTACCTCGGTTGAAGTTGGGAACAAAGCATTTTCTTACAAGGGTGTGAAAACCTCTCCCTAGTAATTAATGCCTTATAAAACCTTGAAGGAAAGCACTTAAAAGGAAACTCAAAGAGGACAATACCAACTAGATGCCAGGCCCTTAAAGGGGTGAATTGTGAGATCCCACATCATCAGTTGGAAAGGATGACAAAACAATCCTTGTAAGGGCGTGGAAACCTCTCCCTAATAGAGGAAAAGCCCAAATAGGACAACATTTACTAGCAGTAGACTTGAGCGATTACATGTGGAGATAAGGCTTCAGCTAAGGCCTATGGCAATCCTTTGTAAAACCTGGATGGCTCTTTTTTTTTTTTGCAGGATTCTAATAGTTAAGAAAGAAAGAGCCCTTCCGTTCTTTCTCAATCAATGTTTGGTTATTCATGAAAGGAAGATGTCTATAAATTGATTTATAGATAGGTGCCCTTAGAATTAACTGATTTATCAATATTTTTTATTTACAAGAAACGAGATTAAAATTTCACCAAAGGATGATCCTAAAAGGAAAATATCGAAGAAAAGGCACCAAACTCTACTTCGTTCCTCTTTGCTCCCTATCTAGTCTTGAGCCACCTAACTCTGTTTCGTTCCTCTTTGCTCCCTATCTAGTCTTGAGCCACCTAACTCTGTTTCGTTCCTCTTTGCTCCCTATCTAGTCTTGAGCGATCTAGTGCTCTCTCTCTCTCTTTCATGATTTGTGACAAGTCAATAATTGAACTATCATTTCACATCTTAAGTATTACCAATAATGCTGCAAAAATGCAAAGAGATGATGAACAACCAATGCTATCTTCAACAGTAAACTCACGAGGATAAAGGTGGTAAAATTAGCATAATAAACCGTGCATTAAAATTGTATGAGTGTTTTGTCCCACTCTTAATGGAAACAAAATTAGAAAGGAAAAAAAAAAAAAAGAAACTCAATATATAGGTCAATACCAAAGATATTCATTTTCCCTAATTGCACAACAACTTCAGTCAAAGCCTCCAGAGCAGCGACCATGACGATCAAAGAAGCCCATCATACCGAATGCCATATAGAATATAACATTTCAGATCAACAGCTTCTCAATGGCATCCTGTAATTAGAAGAAAAGACACCGAATCAAGAATGGATCACACTTTACAACGAAGATAGACCAAAAGAAAGAGGTTGTAGCAATAACCTTCAGTTGCTGTATCTGGGATTTCAATTGGCTTCCTTCGTTTGTTGTTACAGAACACGCTATTACAGGTCTCGTGACTCCGCATGCTCGGCCAAGAGCTTGCTTTGAAGGGACAAATACATATGGCACATTCTGCGTATTCGAAAATAATATTGTTATAAAACTGATCAATAAGCACTAATTATTTTGATAGACACATGATTTTGTTAGAATCAGCAACATGGTCAGTTCTATCTCGACTCCCTGAAAGATTAAAGGATAAATTTCATACTTTGCATTCCAGATTAGCAATTGTTCGAATTCCTTATAATATGCAACTGAAATAAGTTCTTGCAATATGCAACTGAAATAAGTTCTTGCAATATGCAACTGAAATAAGTTCTTGCCATATGCAACTGAAATAAGTTCTTGCCATATGCAACTGAAATAAGTTCTTGCCATATGCAACTGAAATAAGTTCTTGCCATATGCAACTGAAATAATAAGTTCTTGCCATATGCAACTGAAATAATAAGTTCTTGCCATATGCAACTGAAATAATAAGTTCTTGCCACATGCAACTGAAAGTTCTTGCCATATGGGAAAAAGCCCCCTCCCTATTAAAAAAAGATTAGTAAAATTAAAAAAAATACATAGTGAAATCTCCTTTCCTATTTTCTCCCTAGACTCAAATATCCCATATCGGCTGGAATAGGGGAAGGGGTCAAACCTGCAACTTCTAATCCTCTATATGCTAAAAGAAAGGAAGCTCTTATACTACCTCACTACATTTCTTCCCTATTAACCGCAGCAGGATTCCATGGCACAAAGATATGAAATACATTAAAAGCTAAAATGGTAAATAAGCTGCAGAGAAGAATGAATTGAGATTGTCCAAAAGTAACAAAAAAGAGGAAGTGCTGCTAACTGTCACGTCTATAGAGAAGCTAAATCCAAATACTTTCCGAACAGAGAACACCATGGTCTTATTGGTTAACAAACAGTACAAGAACAGGCAGGGGAGACATGCGAATCCTTCAATATGTTCATTCTCCCATTTTCCATAATCATAGTTTTCATAAATAACAACTGAAAAGCATGGTTTTTCAAGCAAAACTTCAAAAAATGAAATAGATTTACCTTATCTTCCGCCAACAAGGGAAGATGGAGAAGAATCTCAAGCGGCTCAGTGTCCGCAGCCATCACTACAAACTCCGAAATCCCTCTATTCAGCGTCTTAGTAGCTGAAACTCCATTAAAAGAAAACTATCAGCCAAAGAAAACATAAAACGCCGAGCGAAATCCTCATCCAATTCTTCTTAAAAACCTAAAACTTTCTTTAAATGAAAAGGCACCAACACTAAACAAATCACGGAACCTTCATTCGCGCCCTTCTTTAGCTGCTTGTAGTTAGCAGCTTGCTGAACAAGATCAAGAATAGTAATCGTAAGCTGCGCATCAGCCAAAGGATAGGCTTTGGGATTCACCGCTTCTCCTGTCTGCAAAAAACGCAACAGCCATTAAAATCCACGAAAACAAACGCAAACAAAATCAATACAAGTCCTTTAAGCGAATCCATCTCCTACATGAACTCGAAACAGAGACACAGTACCATTTTAGATCGAAGAAGAACGGTAGGGTTTTAACACAGCAGATTTTGAAGGAAAGGAATTAGGGTTTAAGAGCTACCGGTAAATTCTCGATGATATATGTATGGAAGACACAGAGAAGAATCATGCTAATCGGGCCGATCCCCTTGGAAGTTCCCGTCTAAATTGGGCTTTGGGCCCAACTTATGTATCTAATTAAAGCTGGGTCGGCCCAACTACATGGGCTTGGTCCATATATTTGTGGTTTTGGGCCCACTCAGCCCAATTCATAATTAAAGTTTTCCTAATTTTATTAATTTGGGTTTTAATTAAACTTAATTTTTGGAATTTTCATTTATGGTTGTAATATATTCACCGTTTGTGCATAAAAAAATATTATTATTGTTTGACCAATTTTGATAATAATTAATTTTAAATACATAATTTTATTATTCAACGACGATTAAATAATTATTTATTTTCTTTTGTTCATGAGGTGGGCCCACGACGATCAGGGAGCCAATAGAAATCCAGAGCCACGCTAGCAGAAACCGGGACGACTGAACCCGCGAAATGGCGAAAGGTCAGAGCTCAGGAAGTTCTTCAAAAGGAAACTCAGTTTTTCATATGAACTGTTCGTTAGATCACGAAGAATTTTCAGTTCTTCTGGAAAAAATTCCAATTCCATTTCCATTGAGTACATAAAACTCAGTTCATAGCTCTCAAAACAGCAGAGAAAGAGCGGAGCCAACATGGATTGGATTGGAGAGATCCCCGAGTCTTTGAAATCCATCAAAATCAGACGGATTCTATCTCAGGCTATCAGTTTTGGTACGTAAATTGAATCTTTGGTATTTCATTCACGTTTTGTTGTGTATCAAATGATTATACTGCTTATGAACCGAATTGATGGTTTTTGAACTGCTTAAAGCTCTGCTCTATCTGGAAAATTTATGACTAAATAGTCATAACCATCTAAGTTTAGGAAATTTCAATAGTATTTTTCCTTATCATCCCCAGAATGAACATATTGTAGAGGAAGGGAGAAAAAAGATTTAGCTGTTTTTTGTTTTTATATTGGAATTCCTTGGTCCTGGAATCCAGCAGCAAAACTCATTCTCTTCTCCATTTATTTGCTTTAAGACCAATATTATGATGTATCAGGTTTGATCGTTACATCTGCATTGATGATTTGGAAAGCATTGATGTGCTGGACAGGGAGTGAGTCACCTGTTGTGGTTGTGCTCACCGGAAGTATGGAACCTGGTTTTGCGAGGGTGAGCTGATTCTATAAGATATGTTTTCTTAAAGTGGTTATAACATTTTTCAACCTCAGCATTACTCAACCTGTTATAAGTTAAAAGGTTGAAATCTCTTTCTTAAACTCAAAAGGTGTGAGATCTCATATCGGTTGGAGAGAGGAACAAAACATTTCTTATAAGAGTGTAGAAACTTTTTCCTAGCAGACGCATTTTAAAACCGTGAAATTGACGGCAATACATAATGGGCCAAAGTGGACAATATTTACTAGCAGTAGGTTTGGATTATTACAAAAGGTATCAGAGCCAGACACCAGGCGGTGTACCAACAAGAACGCTGGCCCCCAAGGGAAGTAGATTGTGAGATCCCACATCGGTTGAGGGGAACGAAGTATTCCTTATAAGGGTATGGAAACCTCGCCCTAACAGACACGTCTTAAAACTATGAGGTTGACGGTGATACGTAGCCGACAAAAGTGGACAATATTTGTTAGCGATGGACTTGAGCGGTTACAATGGTTTGCATTTGATATTAGCTTGGGTCTAAAATGAATGAACGACTCAACTGAACCTTGAACTATGATGTCTAACTCTCTTTGGTTAACCCAAAGGCTAATTTAGAAGACATGGTTGGAATCTGGTCTTTAAAACTATGAATAGAAACTTGTGTCAAAAACTTTTTATCCTAAAACGATAATCGTCTCTTGGAATTAGCTGAGTCCCAAGTAAATAAATAAATAAATACTATGGCTCTTATATATCAGATTTAGCCTTTTTCTTGATCATGTTACAGGATAAAGTATTTATTAACTATAATGCTTCATTCTGGTGTATATTCACCTAGCCTTGTTAGCAATAGCATATTTGATACTACATTTGTGGCTATGCACATAATGAGGGAAAGCTTATGATGAGTTTTACATGGTGCAGGGCGACATTCTCTTCCTCCATATGAATAAGGATCCAATTCGTGCAGGGGAGATCGTTGTGTACAATGTTGAGGTAAGTTTGCTCTCATGTGTAGGGAATCTGCTCCCAGGTCTGCTGCGTCATGAACTAATGTGATACATTTCTACACTGTTATAGCTAGTCTTTATTTTTTATTTTTTATTTTTTTAGTTATGAAATCAATTTTGGTTGGACAATTGGTGGTGTGCTAGTAAGGACGTGGAGCTCCGAAGGGGGTGGACACCGAACGGCGTGCTAGTGAGGACGCTGGACCCTGAAGGGAGTGGATTGTGAGATCCCACATCGATTGGAGAGAGGAATGAGTGCCAACGAGGACGTTGGACCCTGAAGGGGGGTGGATTATGGGATCCCACATCGGTTGGGGAGGATAACGAAGCATTCTTTGACCGAGTGCCAGCAAGGACGCTGGGCCTTGAAGGGAGTGGATTGTGTGATCCCACATTGGTTGGGGAGGAGCAGGAAACATTCTTTATAAGGGTGTGGAAACCTCTCCCTAGCAGATGCGTTTTAAAAACCTTGAGGGAAAATCCGAAAAGAAAAGTCCAAAGAGGACAATATCTATTAACAGTGGACTTTGACCGTTTCGGGAGAGAGTGAGTTCATTCTTCTATGTTAAGATGGAAGTATTTCTTTTCCTTACTTTGATTTGTGTTAAGATTTTACCTCGTTAACCTCTAATCACTAATTGTTCAAATATATCTGTTCAGAGAAACTCCAATCTAATCTATTATAGATAGTTATTCATATTGTCTATTACCTATAGAGTTGTGACTTCGTAGCCTATCATTCTGGTTCTTGTACTAATATGCATTTGTAATGCTTTTCTAGGGACGTGATATTCCAATCGTCCATCGTGTAATCAAGGTAAGGCTTCTCAGAAGAATTTCTCTATCTTTGAGATGAACTTCAAAGTGCAGACAACTTATTTTATTATCGATCATATGTATCATTGAAGCAATTTATTTTGGACTATATGGTTTGTTCAACACAACCATATTTTAAGTTTAGAACTACGATGTTGTAGTGGCTAAATAGAAAACGAGTCTTTGAGATCCCACGTCGGTGGGGAGGAGAACGAAGTATTATTTATAAGAGTGTGGATACCTCTTTCTAGCAGACGCGTTTTAAAAACCTTGAGAGAAATCTCGAAAGAGAAAGTCTAAAGAGAACAATATCGGCTAGCGGTAGGGTTGGACTATTACAGATTCCTTACTTCTGATGGTTCTTATTGTCTTTCTAAAGTCATCGATAGAACTCTTTGCAAATAACTTCACCCATGTGACAATGAAACAAACAGAAACGTTCATTTGTTATAGTTTAGCTCGGTCTACAAGTTCTCAATTCCATATCTTATCAGGTTCACGAGGCAAGAGATACAGGAGAAGATTATATACTTACAAAAGGTACTTGAACTTGAACTAAGAATACAAAAAACTTTTTGAAATGAAGTGATTGTTGCTGAATATTTGGCAATGAGCAAATGTTCAGGTGACAATAATGACTATGATGACATTGGACTATATGCTAAGGATCAGCTTTGGTTGCAAAGACACCACATCATGGGAAAAGTCATCGGGTACACTTGGAATAACGACTGATAATACGATGAATCATGCTTGAATTCGTTGTTATTTCTCCAAAATCTAACCATATTTGTCGAGTTCATGTCCATTAGAATGCTCTGTTTCATACAAGTGAATTTTTTCTTGTGCAGTTTCTTGCCATATGTTGGTTATGGAACAATTATCATGACAGACCTGCCTATAATCAAGGTCTGGAACTGTTGGAAACAGATTTAATGGATATAGAATTGGATTCTCATTTTGAATGATTTGATTTCAACTAATGTTGGAGTTTGTTCTTCACTGACTACTCGTTTTGTTGTGTTATTGCAGTACATCCTTACTGGTGCCTTGGTATTGCTGATCTTAACCTCCAAGGATTAACAAGTAAGATAGAACTTTACTTCTAATTTATACCCAATATTATAAAGGATAGGAAGAGTATGGGATGATAATCAATGTGACATCCAATATTGATAGAGGGTATATACTTTAAACGAACTATGCTCGATCTAGCTCAAACTTGAACTTGCTCCCAAACTTTTTCAGTACCTCAACTCCTGCCCCAAGTACCTAGACAGCTACAAACATAGAAAATTCAGTTCATCACAATAAAAAAGAGATTTTAGCTTAAACGGAGAATGGGGAGGGCGTAGAAGGAGATTTTTCTCGGTTACCTAAAAAGTTTATTATTATTAGGATTTTAATTTTACATTCATTTTAATATTTGGTCGAAGACATTTTAAATAAAAAGTTGTTATCAAAGTCCAGAGTCTAAAAGAGCTCTCTCAGTTGTGGATAAACTTGAGGTCTAAGTCCGAGAATGTTAGATCCTCAATACAACATTGTGTTATTGTTCTCAGAGTTCAAGAGTATTCACTCTCCAGTATAGCACCACTAGATCTTCAACTAGGTGAAAACCACTAGATCTTCAACTAGGTGAAAATTCTCGCATTCTGTATATACACGTTCAGCAAAACCTTGGGTAAAAATAGTACTTGCAGCTCCATTAAAGAGCGTTTTCATGGAGTAGAACCTCCTCAAAGCAAACACCAACAAAAAAATTGTTTCAAACCTACAGCCAACATAGGGAAATCAAATAAAGACTAAAAGGATAAAGCCAAAAATCTTATGAATAAGTTACATTTGTTCGCGTTTTAAAAGTGAACTAACATATTATTTAACCAAACATGAATAGAACAACAGATAAAAGTAAATCGAGCTTGATCAAGCCTCTACTAATAAATAACATGGAATTTTTTTTCACTAAAAACAGGAGATGACTGGTATTGAAAGGTATGGATGCTTAGCTTTAAGGCCACAAGGCTCCTATAAACGAGGGTAGCCATTGAAATGAGGCCTCAAACAACAAAATTAATGGCATGGATAAGCATTAAGGCACCCTCCAAATGCATCCATTCATTACTCCCTATCTCTAGAAGACATGGGAGACCCACAACTTTGCATACACACACACATTTGTTGTATTTATATAGAAAGAAGGATAGTGGGCTAAGTGTCCTTTTTAACTTTCAAACATATTCTAAAACTATAATCATGCATTTAATTTTCAATTTTCGTATTCAAACATATATCTGTCCTTTCATCCTAATTTAACGTGTGATTATCATAATTCGTTAAGGGATTTGGTGCAATTTCAAATCATCTTGAATAAGGATAGTGCCATTGGGGAGAATTATTGTGTTTTGATATAAGTTTGAAGCTACGACACTCTTTTATCTTACCCCACACGAACAAATAAAGTAAAGCCCGTGAACAAGGTAAAATTTTTACTATGACTGCTTCTTAATAATCGATTAGATGTAGATCCAAAATATGCTTACCTGACTCCCTAATATCCACTGGACACGAGTAATTTTTTTTTTTTTTTTTTAATTTTCACCTCATACATCAATAGTGAAGAATTGTCAGGCACACTATGATGACCTCCTAGATAATCTCTCCTTAAACAAAGTTCGTGTGAGATCCCATATCATGAGAGAGGGGAATGAAGTATTCCTTATAAGGGTGTGAAAACCTCTCTCTAGCAAACACGTTTAAAACCGTGAGGCTAACGACGATGCGTAACAGGCTAAAACGGACAATATCTATTAGCGGCAGGCTTGAGTTGTTACAGTTCGAATCTATTGAGAGGGCAGAAGTTTATCTCATGTAAGTTTACCTACCCTCTTAATAACCTCCCGACACGAGTACATTTGTAAAATTTCACAAACATTTTCTCACACATCGAACAATGTAAAACTTAAGAACCGATTCCAGCAAACCCCATCTTACACATCCAACAATGTAAAATTGAGAACAATTTACTCGAACTCAGATCCCACCAAATTGAGACACGACAACCGATCCACGTTTTAAAATTTCATCTTCACATATCTTATCTCGTAGTTATAGATGTTAAAATATTTAGGTATAAAATAAAATAAATAAAAAAATAAAAGAGAAAAAAAATAGTTAAAACCAATAATATATCCAATGCCTTTTACCCCATATCCATGGGGCCCATGTAAAATGAGAATATTGTTCAATATTCTCTTTGTTTTTATAGGTCATATTCACTCCACTTAATAATTTTATTTATTTATTTATTGTAAAAATTTTATTTATTTTATGTAATTTATATTATATGCTTATTCTCAATGGGAAGGTGATGATGCTAGCTGTCTTAGCAAGCATGGTCTAGGGGTTAATTTATTGTGACACATATAACAATTAATGCATTATTTATTAATTAATGTCAAGCATACCCTACAATTATTATTATTATTTTTACAATAAAGTATTTCGAATAATTCTTTTATTTATTTTCATAATTTAAATATAATTCGTCACACCCTTATTTACCTATCTTGAATTTCCCTTTTTAAACTATTTATTTAATTATTATACAATAGTGGTTGACAACCCTACAAAGGAAGAAACCTGTCCTTTTTTAGTATAGATAATAACTTGAATTTTTTAAGTTTTTCTTTACTATCATATTGTCAAAATCTTTATGTGATGTCCCACATTGGTTGAGGAGGAGAACAAACCATAATTTATAAAGGTGTGGAAACCTTCTCCTAGCAGACGCATTTTAAAGCCTGAAAGGTACACAACCACCGCTAGCAGATATTGTCCTCTTTGAGCTTTTCCTTTCAGGTTTCTCCTCAAGGCACTCCTAGGGAAAGGTTTCCACACCCTAATAAGATGTGTCATACCCTTACAAACCTCAAGGCACTCCTAGGGAAAGGTTTCCACACCCTAATAAGATGTGTCATACCCTTACAAATGGTATCAGAGCCAGACACCGAACGATGTGTCAGCCTTCTTGCTGTTCCTCGAAGGGGGGTAGACACAAGGCGATTATGATGTTAATAAGATGTGTCACACCCTTACAAATGGTATCAGAGGTAGACACCGAACGATGTGTCAGCCTTCTTGCTGTTCCTCGAAGGGGGGTAGACACAAGGCGATTATGATGTTAATAAGATGTGTCACACCCTTACAAATGATATCAGAGCCAAACACCGAACGATGTGTCAGCCTTCTTGCTGTTCCCCGAAGGGGGGTAGACACAAGGCGATTGTGATGTCCCACATTGGTTGGGGAGGAGAACAGACCACAATTTATTATGGTGTGGAAACCTTCCCCTAGCAGACGCGTTTTAAAGCCTTGAGAAGAAGTCCGAAAGGGAAAACCCAAACTAACGGTGGATCTGGGGCGTTACACATTCTCATTTAAGTATAGTCTCGATTCATTCATGTATCTTAAGAATAGTTAGGAATTTATGGTCCCGACTTCAAAAAAGAAATACACGGTACTATAAATTATTAATATCCGACTAAATTGAAAAAGCGCATCAATTATGAACTCTTCTTAGAAAGCACATGTTATAGCCTACCCATACGGCCGCGTTCGGTATTATATTATTAAGGAAAAAGACTATTTTTTAGGTTCAAATATTTATTAGCAGAAAAGCTAATCAATTATTTTAAATTTATTACATTTTAAAAAAATAAGTAAATAATAATAATAGTAATAAGCATTTTAAATTTGTTCCATATCTTATCTCGTAATAGTTGACCTAAAATAATCGAACTAAATTTTTTAAATTTCGATTCGATATAAAATAATAATCATAATTTAACATATTGCCTAAATATTTTATTTTATATATATATATATCCCGGGCAGCACGCAGTGACCTGCTCTCGCTGCGGGAGCAGCTCTTGCAGTCCATCAACAGTCGATGGGTTCGGGATTGGGACCCTCGTTCCCAGCCCTTAGAGCCAATCCTTTTCCTAAAGTTACAGTCCTTACGGATCCATTTTACCGACTTCTCTTGCCTACATTGTTCCATCAACCAGAGGCTATTCACCTTGGAGACCTGATGCAGCTATGAGTATGACCGTGCATGGGAGGCACTCGGTCCTCTAAATTTTCAAGGACCGTCGGGGCACACCAGACACCACGCGACGTGTGATGCTCTTCCAGCCACTGGACCGTACCTCCGATTGAGCCGCTTCCAAAGTGGGATATATATATTAATTATAGAAACATGTTTTTTTTGGGTTCACAACATATCCTATGGTCTCCAAATGTCCACAATTTTGATTTTTAGGAAGCATATTTTATTTTATTTTATTTAAAATGAGATCTCCTTTCTTTTCTATGGACAAATAAACCAACCAACCCTATAGTTTAAAAGGTACCTTACCCTACAAATAAGGTGTTTTTTTTATTTTTTTAAATTAAAAAAATAAAAATTTAAGCTCACAAAGAACAAAATATTTCAAATCTTTCACAACCAATTTATTATCCTTGATGGAAGGCAATAACACATGGCTTGCCTCTTTAGATTATTCTCAACCACTTCCCTAATCATTTAACCCTTTTTTTTTTCTTTATATAGTTGATGAACCAAACTATGCTCTCTCGAGATCGTGATGACTACTGTAAACAAGCAAATGAAAGGAGGATTCAAGTCCTTTTACAAGTCTCGGGATGGAGCTTGTAACGTACAAGCATGTGAGTCTGTTTCAGTGGATAAAGCATATGTTTACAAGTATAACTGGTTGGGTAGGAAGAGTAAGAAGGCAGTTCATCAACATGGCGGGCCGAGAGGAGCGAAGGGCGGTGGGGGCGGTGACGAAGGCGGGGGAACAGAGGGGAGAAAGATGGTGGTTGAGGGTAGGAAGTCAGTCTCCCATGTGGAAACAAACTTGGGATCAGTGGCTTCATTTCTTCAAGTGAAGGTATTGGTATCAGACATGCCTGAGATGATGCAAATTCAGGCGTTTAGATGTGCAAGGAGGAGCTATGACAGCTTGGAGAAGTTCAGCTCAAAGCTCATGGCTTACAATCTTAAAAAGGTAATGTATTGTTCTATATTGGCTAAGTTTTTTTTTTTTTTTTTTTTTCTTTACTCTTTCGCTTCCTTCAAGTGAACCGAACAAATCGTTAACGGGTTTCAAATTTTCGAAAAACTAAAAAAACAGGGCGGCTCATAGCACCAACGAATATTATCGAAATTCAAACGGGGCATAGTTTTTTTTAAAAAAAAACTTGTTTTATTTCAAAGTTTTGATTGTTTTCTTTTCGAGCGTAAAAATTACAACGAAGAAATCACGGAAAAAAAAACGAAATTTGACCATTATATTATCTAAAATTTGGAGACATAATTGAAGTGGCCAATTGGAAAAGGATCCGACAAGGCATGTGTTTAGATGAGTAAACACATAGTGATTAGCACATATTTTAAGCTAACAATTTGATATATTCATTCAAATGGAGCCCTTCCTTTTTCTTGTAATCCATGTGGATTACTTCATTGCTTAATGATTTTTTATTTTTTCAATCATATTATAAAATTTTCCCATATTACTAAATTAAATTAATATCACCAAGATTCGTTAAGAGATGAGAATCGATAAGGGTTGTGAAAATTTTGAGATCGAGATTGAATCGTAATAAAAAAAATGGTTTTGAGAACGTTATGAATTTATTAGACATAAATTAAAAGGGTAGAGTGGTCAAACCCGAAAAAAATTAACAAAAAAAAAAAAATATATATATATTTTTAAATCTATATATAAAAAAACTAATTGAATTGGGCCTAATGCAGGAGTTTGACAAAGTACATGGGCCGGCCTGGCATTGTATTGTGGGCTCAAGTTTTGGGTCATTTGTGACCCACTCAACAGGTTGCTTCCTATATTTTTCAATGGAGGAATTATATATTTTATTATTTAGAACTAAGATTCAGAAAGCTACTGAATGAATGAGTTCATTTAATGAACCTAATGTAAAGGCAATTTTTATTAATATTGTACAAAACCAATTTGTTCTTATTATTGTTCCCTCTATTTAGTTCTATTTCTTCCCACATTTTTCAAGCCTAAAGTAAAGCCTAAAGTAACACCAAGGTTATGCAAGCATTCGACTAAATGATGCTATGGAGATATCGTCTCTCTATTTATCTGCTTCTTACATTACGTGAATAGTCGAGACATCAAGATATATCTGAAAAAGTACGATGGGAGTCGGTCCATTTCTTTAAGAGAGCTAAAAATGATTTATTAGAGAATGTCCTATTCGACGAAAAGAAAAGTATTTTTAAGCATTTGAAAAGTCATTCTAAACCGACATTGAATCTACTTCACTTCACTCTATACTGCCTATGTGAACAAATGTTCAAGTGATCAATTTTTCTAGAGAAATCGCTAGTTTCTTCTACTTTGATTTAAGCTATAAGCTATGCTAAGAATTAAATCTGACACGAGCGATTGTAAGTATTTCAAAATCGTTTCTAAATAGAAACAACAATTGAAATACATGTTTGATATGCTATTTCACTCGAACATCATTATGTGGAACAAACACCTAGGTGTTATACACTTGAAAGAAAAAGTAAAAAACAACAACCACCATCAAAAGATTAACTTATCTAATGAACACCACCTTTGAAATTAGTTTGCATTGAAATTTTGGTCGAATGACGCAAATGTACCTATGCTTTAGAAAAGACTTCCTCGCACAAAGTTTATACGTCAATACCTCAAAATTGTACGCCAATCTTCTTAGAATTTGAAAACCATATCCTTAGAATATCCAAGATCCTTAAGTAAGCCACCAAGCTGCAAGAAAGTAGTAAAACAATTGTACATTAATCTTGTAATAACAGTCGATGAATCAATTCAAGTTAATGATTGGCCAATTGAAAAGACCATATATAATAAGGTACCTCTCCCTGTGTGAAATCTTTATTCTTCGGCCCACATATATGTTTCATCATGCCTGGTGGACCACATACCTGAACACATGGAAGAAAGTCATTTATGTATCTATCCAAATGTATGTAATATGCATTCAAAACTATATGGGTGTGGGAGGGACTTTATGAATGCCTTATCTTCCAATGCATGAAAGGAATTTGTAGGTAGCACAATTATCAGAATTAAAAAAAAAAGGATGAAATGTTGGTACATATTCCCCCAAGTTCATGGCAAATAAACAATACTGTTTGTGCTATCGTTATGGAGCTGCTTGACATAATTGGAATGTCCATGAAATAACTAAAAGGAATATTCTAATAGTCCAAGCCTACTACTAGTAGATATTGTCCGCTTTGATTGGTTACTTATAGTCGTCAGCCTTACGGTTTTAAAACGCGTCTACTAGGGAGAGGTTTCCACATCTTTGTAAAAAATGTTTCGTTCCCCACTCCAACCGATGTGAGATCTCACAATCCACCCCCTTGGGGGTCAGCATCCTCACTGACACATCATCGCCTGACTGTGATATCATTTGTAACAGACTAAACCCACATTAGTAGATATTGTCTGCTAGTAGATGAGTTTTAAAATCGTGAGGCTTAAGACGATACATAACGAGCCAAAACGAATAATATCTACTAGCAGTAGGCTTACACTGTTACTAACACCTATATGCCTAGCTCTGCAGGCAATGCTCGATATAATTTACATACAGATCTAGATGATACATGATACGAAGGATTACCCCAAAAAGGGAAGCATATTTAAATGACCCAACTGGTATTCAACAGCATGCTTCGACATATTATTGTGATAACGAGAATCCTAGATTAGAAGAGGCAACACAAGTTTGTAAAACTATTTTTTATTTTCCTTCCCAATCGAGGAAAATGACTTGTAGGCTGGTTGTTATTGATCATATCGCATTGAGATAGACATGAACGGCAAAGATTATCAGGTACCGAAGTATTACGGCAACAACAACAAACACTTACGAGGATTAGTGCGTCATTTCCAGGGGAAGGTAAGCATTTGATGATCATATCCTTTGATACATGTCCCTTCCCTCCCTTCCAACCCCTTGGTGGATTACTAACAGTGTAGAATACCTACATTTTTATTACCATAGAGCCCATCACTTTTACAAAGACGTTGGAAAAAAAATAATTGACACAAGCATACAAAAAAGGGAAAGGGATTAAATCGTTCTCATAGTAAATGTAAAGATTCTGGACATATTGGCGGGTTTCATTTCAAAATATGAACTTCTATTCTGATATGTTAAACAAAGATCTAATCTTATAGCATGCACTATGATGCAGCATCCTATGATAACGATTTATTAATAATAAATATGATCTTTTTTGGTATCCTTTCGATGCCTAACACATGCTTCAGCACACGGAAACAAATTTTGATCCTTTTGGCCAAGTTTTCTATTTATCTTCAACAACATCATCATCATTATTATTATTTTGGTTTCTAATTATTCTCATGCTCTATTTCACTTATTGCACGATATTCAAGCTAGGTTCCAAATATGTCATCTTACGACCATTTGATAGGACATCGTTGTTCTAAATAGTACAGCAACTCTTCAATAATGAAACAGATGATACCTTTATATTTGGGTGGCAAGCTGCAAGTTTGTCAAGTTTCTCTTTAAGCAATATGTCATCGGCAGACACATTCGCAAAAATCAGCGAGACCTGTAATCATTAAGGGGTATGCTCAAGCAATGATGAAAAAGTTATAGTTGAACTAATTGTGTGCTTGTACTGCACAAATGAAGGTAGGTTGAAAAACCAACTAGTGTCCATTATCTATATTTCCCGAGTTCTTACATTACAGTGTTCGAAGAAAATGCTGCTTCAATGCCCAAAATGCTGGGAATTTTTCTTGGCTAAGGAGAAAATAAAGTTCCAAAATTCTATGGATGATTGCAGTCAAAGGTGTGGCATGGTGGAATTGTAATAGAAAATAAGTCAGTGGGATGAAATGGTTGAATAAGGTAAGTTTCAGAGTACTTCATGTTTTTTTGGCCTCTAACCTTCGTTCCTTTGATGTGGCTAAAGCCCGAAGTACTTCATGTTTTTCTCTATGAAATGCTTTTCACAATTATTCTTCTTTTGTTATTTTTTCCAATTGGGTAAATTACCCCAAGCTTCAAACAGGGGATTGACAGAGAGTATCGATTCTCCGTTGGACCTTTTCACTAAATCAATGAAAATTTTGTTATTTGTTCAAAGAAAGATAAATAAGTGATTGAAGAAATACATATTCTTGGTTGTTATGTAATGAACTGCACAAAATCTAATGAAAGGGAAAATACAGGAACCTTGGTTTTCGACTTTACTGGTTACTTTTGGCTTAGTCCGGAAACTTTGCAAGAAAAGATCATTGCGCACCTGTGTAATGTCATCTTGGTTTTTTGCTATAGCATCAATGACCTGAAGCATTGGAGTAATTCCTGTGCCACCAGCGATCTGCTTGCCAATAAAAATATATAAAAGTTAAATGTAATCTTGAACTTTTTTCTATTTAAAATAAAAGTTGCTAATGGTCATAGCATTGACAACCAAATGATGATATGGGAAGGAGATCAGTTATAAGTGTAATTATACTTTCACAAGCAATCTGAGATGATTCATTTTACCATGCCAATGTGTTTCTTCATGTTTGGAGAGTATTTGAGCTTTCGAATGGGGCTGCACAGCAGTTTAAGGAAAAGAGAGTCACATAGGACATACAATACATGACCTGGAGGTAACGACGAAGACAAAATAAATAAAAAAAAAATACCCTTTCACTTCAAGTTTATCACCAGGTTTCAATTTAGCAAAATGCTGAGTCATTTTTCCTTGAGGATATATCTGCAAAATTCACGAAAGAAACCACAAACTCGTTAAAACACATTCACACTTGTAAAGAAATTTTGTCTCCAAAAGGATAAGTAGATATCCAACTGAGGAAATATAGGCGGCAGCATGAAGAACACTATACCTTAATTAGTAGATCAAAGTATCCCTTGGCCTCGGGATCTGATATAGGTGTATAACTGGACAAAAGTGATCACATTATATACATCAATAAATTCAATTGAATCTCATCTTGATGCTTTCCTCTTTTTTTTTTCTTTCTTTTTTTGTTTAAATCGACTCGCTAATAAAACAACTTCATGAAGGTCAAGTAATATAAAATAGAGGGGTTGGGTTGATGGTGAACAAGAAGATGATATAAATAGATTGGAATATCAGAAAGTTTGAACTGGGAATATTGTTTTGGTGCATACAACATGGAATAGACTGGAAATCTCAACTTCCCAAGGAGGTGAGTATTTTCACTCCATAATCAATTGCCTGAATTCTAAAGCATCTATAACTATGTCAAACCATCGAAAACGCCAACTTACTGACACCAAATTTGCAACAATCACATAGAGATAAATACTTGAACAAGAAGACTTACGAGCGTGCAACGTATTTTACTTCCCCCTGTTCGTCTTTATCAATTGGAGCTCTGTGGTTACAACAATGCACCGGAATGAATAACCAAGAAGCATATTCCTTTTAACTTAACAATAATAACCATCTTTCAGGAAAAGAAAAATATACCTCATATTGAAAAAGAAGGGTGGAGGAGGACAGAAGGAATGAGAAACATACCTTGTAACGATGCATGAAGCAACATCCACCCCCAATTTTTCAGATGGATCAAATGAAAATCTGCCACAGTGTATATTAGAAAATATTGTGCCCTAAAATCTAACCCCAACACAATTTCATACCCTAAAATCTAAAATTAAAGGAAGTAATAATGAATCTAACTCCGCTTCAAGAAAACTACAAATTGAAATAACAAAAAGTAGTCAATTCAAACATGCCCAAATGGATAATGCCTAAGTACCGATTCAATCCAATACTCCACAATTATTGAACTAAAACAAGTAATATAAAACAAATAGATGGTTTCATTATCTTACTGAAGAACCATAAAAACGGGCATCCTAAGTACCTGTATAAATTAGTATTGTGAGAAACACGTGCAACGTCTTGCAACTCGAATTCAATCCATTTATCTGGCTTGAGCGCTGGAAATTCACAAGACCATTTTCATGGATTATAGAACATAAGAAAAAGATTTGTAAATTAAATAGATGTCGTTTTCAATTCTCAGTGTGTTATAGAGTATAATCATAAAGAGATTTGCTCCTTCATATAACTTCAGAGAGACATTTTAAAACTCGTAAGCAATTTTCCTTTTCTTTTATTATAAAATTGTTAAAGAACGAGCGAATAAGACACACTGACCAACTTTTTGGCCATCCTCTTCGCAGTTTGGAGCGAGATGAACCTGTGTAAACAAATTTACCAATAGGAAGTTAAGCTTCAAGGAGATTCTTCATCCTATACGTTCATTAGATTCCCAAACCAGTAAGAAAAAACACGCCGGGATAACGGAATGATAGGAACAAATGACGAAAAGTAAGCTCACTGGATACGAATACCATAATCGCAATCACGAGGACAAGTGACAAACCAATCCATCATAACGAGTTCAAATTACAAACATAAGGAAGAACACAATAACTCCACACAATCAACCTCAGTAATGGATCATCAAGATTCAAGAGCGTTATAAGCGGCACACACAACAGAAAACAGAGCAGCTTCATTCTCAACAGCACAGAAGAAAAGAAAACAAGAGAATGCGAGATAAGTTACCAAATTCGAAGTCGAAGCGTAAAACATATACGAGAATCCGGCGGTAACTGCAGTGATAGTTCCAATAGGGAACCTGAACTTGGAGGACTCAATCCTTGATTGGCCACATAATGCATTGTAGCGTAGAGCTGGAGCAGCAGTTGCAAGCCTTCTGAGGAACGCCGCCATTGTCGCCGGAGGAAAGCAAGAGATCGGAAGGAAGCTCAAACAAAATGTGTAATGAAATCACCACTGAGTTGCATCTTAAAACCGCCGTTGAGCGCCTTTGCTTCTCCGGATTGCTTGGAATTTCGGAATATTGGAATATTTGAATACTGAAAAATTAAAATGGAAATGAAAAGGGACCCACTTTTGAATTTTGCCGCCGTCCTTAACAGGTGAATTAGATGACAATTTTACATAAATACCCTCCTTAAAGTTACAAATTTACCCCTCTCAACTTTTAAATTTGCATTAATTTCGTATTTAAACTTTTAATTTTATAATCATAATCTCATAACCCTAAATAATTTATAAAATTCGATATTTTTCTAAAAATTTAGAGATTAGGTGTAATTTTTTTTTTATTTGACCGGAGGGAAACAAAATATATATATATATATAGTAACGATCCGAAATTTTCACTTAATTTAAGGTCACTACTATATCTTAAACATTGAATGCGGAAGACTTCATTTAAAATCCATAAAACATATTCTTTATCTTAAAACACAGTCATGAACTTACGTGTTTCAAAAACATTTTTAAAACGACGTAACAAAAAACTAAATAAAATAAATAAGCATTTAAGTTTAAAACATCATATTTTAGTCTAAGCCTAAGAAAATAAATACCACTATTTTATGCATGTGTTATGGTCTTGAGTTGCGATGCCGTTGTCAGCCGTACAGGAATGTTTTGCCTTAACTTGAAAAATATAGTAGCACGAGGCTATACCACTATCCTGTGCATGTGTCATGGTCTTGAGTTGCAATGTCGTTGTCAACCGTACAGGGATGTTTTGTCTTAACCTAAAAAATATAGTAGCACGAGGCTATATCACTATCATGTGCATGTGTCATGGTCTTGAGTTGCGATGCCGTTGTCAGCCGTACAGAAATGTTTTGTCTTAACCTAAAAAATATAGTAGCACGAGGCTATATCACTATCATGTGCATGTGTCAAGGTTTTGAGTTGCGATGCAGTTGTCAGCCATACAGGAATGTTTTGTCTTAACCTAAAAAATATAGTAGCACAAGGCTATATCACTATCATGTGCATGTGTCATGGTCTCGAGTTGCAATGTCGTCGTTAATCGTACATGAATGTCTTGTCTTAACCTGAAAAATATAGTAGCAAGAGGCTTGAGTACTTCTAGACAAGTGGCCCCTATATCCATAATATATATTTATTTTATATTTTATGTTTTAAAATTAAAGTGGAGTGTTCAATTTTGGGGAAAAAAAAACCATGGGTAATATTGTAAACTACATAGAATAAAAAAGCTACTTAAGATAAATTTCATGATAAGATACGAATAATTCCATTAAAAAATGAAAAATGATTTTTTAATTTAATTATTCTTATTTATGTCTATCTTTATTTCCCCCAATATTCACCTTCATCGCATATTATAGCAAAAAGAAAAATATATATATATATACACTTTTAATTTATAATATTTGTTACTTTTTTTTTCTTTTCAATTTAATATATTTTTAAAATTTTCCAATTTAAATTATTATATTCCGAGTTTTTTTCAATCAAATCCCTTTATTTTGATTCCTTGAACACCTTTGCTTCGCCCGAATGCTTGGAATATTGAAAATGAAAAAGGATGGGACCCACTTTTAGAGTTGGGCTTGGGCCTGGTTTCTGGATCCTACTTGAGCCCAAACTCGGTTGGAATTGAGCCCAATGAAAATCTACATAATTTTATTTCAAATTTATTAATTTTGTCTTTATTTATTTATTTTTTTTTCAAATTTTCGACCTTTTACCATTCAAAAATAAATAAATATTATTCTACTTCGTGTCATTTAAACACGAACAAACTCACGAACGAACTCAAAAAAAAAAAAAAATTAGCTTGCTTTATCGACCGCTCGTCTCGAATGGCTTCCACGACTAAATACTATCCTCATTAATCACCAGAGTCTTTTTAACCTCCTTTATCTTCACTCGCACGTTTTTCAGGACATCATCTAACATAAAAACATCTCTAAGCTAGCATGCTTAACTTCTAAGATCTTATGTTTGAGCAATCGAAAAGGGACGTACAGTTTGTTAGTACAGATAGTAACTTTCAATTCTTCATCGTATCTTTAAGATCGCTCTCATTCAGATGTTTAATTTTTGGTTACTCGAGACATGAAAACGAGATTCAAGAGGGTATCATCATCATATCAAAGCGCGGTTTTCAAAACCGTCCTTTGTTGAAGTTTTAAGTGTTGTTAAGGATTGAGTAATCAAATATGGATTACACCCAGTTGCCCTAGCTGGAAGAAGTATTATTATATTTCATAGTGACTGACTGGAGGCTGGAATCTTTAACAAAAGCAAAAGGTATTTAATTAATTTGATTAATTTAATTAACTTAATTAATAATGTTTTATTCAGACCCTTTTGACCAACAATTTTATATACAAATAATTTTAAATAAAACAAGAGAATAAATGGAATGGAAGCTGCCCATCATCATGTCTCAAGAAAAAATCATCTTCTTTTTGTTTTGTTTTGTTTTTTATTTTTTTTTTGGTCCACTTTCACTGAAATCTATGGCTTCCATATATTTAATGTGTTCGGTCTGAGCTAATACGACAGTGTTCATACTTGTTAACGGTATGATCTCGATTACGATGACAAGACGTTATTTGTAACGGCCTAGATACACCACTAGTTGATATTGTTCTCTTTAAGTTTCTCTTTCGAGTTTCCTCTCAAGGCTTTAAAACGCGTATGCTAGGGAAGGTTTCCACACCCTTGTAAAGGGTGTTTTGTTGTCCTCTCCAACCAATGTGATGTCCCATATGATTGTGATGTCACAATTTGTACCCTCGTGATTGTGATGTCTCACATTGGTTGGGGAGGAGAACAAAACACCCTTTACAAGGGTGTGGAAACCTTTCTCTAGCATACGCGTTTTAAAGCTTTGAGAGGAAACTCGAAAGGAAAAACCCAAAGAAGACAAAATCTACTAGCGATAGATCTGATCCGTTACATTATTTGTTATTTTTATCATGATATAGTCGATCAATTGATTCTGAGTAGCATTAATAAGATCACAAGTAAATTGTTTGAAGGCATCGAGTTTGGAAAATCGATAGTCGATGTTCGTTGTTGCAATAACGATAAGCCCATTCTAATTTAAAGTTGAATTAGGGTTAGGGTTGAGAATTATTGATTAGGGTTCTTGAGAAATTATGCTTTTTTTTTTTTTTTCCTTTTGCTATCAGTGAGTGATGAGTTGGTATGCTTGACAGTGTTCATTGTGGAGATGTCAGGTTGGCCATGTTTGGTTGCACAATAAATTTCATACAACATTGATGAGTTCATATGCTTGACAGTCTTCCTTTTTTGAACCTTGCACTAATTCATTCCAACTTGGTAATCGATGACTCGAGCATTCTCTTGCAGCATGATCTAAATATTATTTCGAAGGTAATATAGTCTATGAGATGCGACATGGGTCGAAGAGGGGAATAAAGCATTTCTTACAAGAGTATTACGTTTTAAAACTATGAGGCTGACGATGATACGTAACGGGGTAAAATGGACAATATCTACCTGCGGTGGGCTTGGGCGGTTACAAGTGATATCAAAGTCAGGCACTGGGCAGTGTGCCAACGAGGACACTAGCCTCCAAGAGGGGTGAATTGTGAGATCTCATATTGGTTGGAGAGGGGAACGAAACATTCCTTATTAGAGTGTAGAAACCTCTCCCTAATAGATAAGTTTTTAAAACTGTGAGACTGACTGCGATACATAACAAGTCAAAACAGACAATATTTACCAGTGGTGGGCTTGGGTTGTTACAAATGATATCAAAGCCAGACACCGGGTGGTGTGCCAGTGAAGACGATGGGCCCTCATGGGGGGTGGATTATGAGATTCCACATTGATCGGAGAGGGGAACGAAACATTCCTTATAAAAGTGTGGAAACCTCTCCCTAATAGATACGTTTTTAAAACTGTGAGACTGACTGCGATACATAACAAGTCAAAGCAAACAATATTTACCAGTGGTGGGCTTGGGTTATTACAAATGATATCAAAGCCAGACACCGGGTGGTGTGCCAGTGAGGACGATGGGCCCTCATGGGGGGTGGATTGTGAGATCCCACATTGGTTAGAGAGGGGAACGAAACATTCCTTATAAGAGTGTGGAAACTTTTCCCTAATAAACATCTTTAAAACTGTGAGACTGACTACGATATGTAACGGGCCAAAGCGGACAATATTTACCAGTGGTGGGCTTGGGCTGTTACAAATGATATCAAAGCCAGTTAGGACGATGGGCCCTCATGGGGGTGAGTTGTGAGATCCCTAGTCTAACAGGGGAACGAAACACTCCTTATAAGCATGTAGAAACAATTTCTTAGTAGACGAGTTTTAAAACTGTGATGTTAACGGTGATACGTAACCAGCTATAGTAGACAATATCGCCAGCAGTGAGCTTAAGTTGTTACGTAGTCATGTCGTAGGGATACAGGTGAATATCGAGACTATTAAATGTCAAATTTTAGTCCAAAACTTGGGCGTTTGATCGTAGCGAGAAGAATGTATGGGGCAAAGTGAGGGAGGAATGGGTAAGTTAGATTGGTATTGAAACCTTTATGCAACATTGTGCGGGTTTTGCTGAGACTGCTGACTGAATTGGCAACCAAGGAGAGAAGATAGATCAGATCCTCCACACAAAAAGCGTTGAAATTCCGAACAAAAAACAAGAAAAGAACTGTGTCAAAAGTCACGTCAAAGTGCTTTCCAAATCCCATAGAATTAGGGCTTAAGATTTGGCTTAAACCCTAACACAACATTCTCTCTCTATCTCATGGTGTTTTTTTATGATCAAATGAAAAAAAAAAAATTGTAATATGGTAACACGATGATTCTTAGCTGATGTCGCTCAAGAAACGTTAGCGGGATTGGGAGAAGTTACTACGAAAGTAATAGAAATTTTCTCGATCATATTTCGGTAAGCTAGGGTTTATAGTTCTTATTATTGCACGTTTTTTGGTATATATAATAATTTTCAATTCTTTTAAACTTAGATTAAACCCTAAACCCTAAACCCAAGATTTGGCACGTTTCATGTTCTGAGGATTGATTTTTGTGAGATCCTAGTTGGAGAAAGAAACGAAACATTCCTTATAAGGGTATGTAAATCTCTCCTTAGTAGACGCATTTTAAAACTGTGAGGTTGATGATAATATGTAATGGGCATAATGGATAATATTTGCTAGCAGTTGGCTTGAGCTGTAACAAATGGTATTAGAGCCAGACATCGGGCGGTGCACTATCGAGGATGTTGAGTCCCAAAGGAGGTGGATTGTGAGATCCCACATTAGTTTGAGATGGGAACGAAACATTTCTTATAAGTGTATGAAAACCTCTCCCTAATAGACACGTTTTAAAACTGTGAGGTTGACAGTAATACATAAAAAGCCAAAGTGGACAATATATATTAGCGGTGAGTTTATATTGTTACAAATGGTATCAGAGCATGACATCGGACGGTGTGCCAGCGAGTGTGCTGGGCCTCAAAGGGGTGGATTGTGACATCCCACAGTTGGAAAGAGAAACCAAACATTTCTTAAGGGTATGAAAATTTCTCCATAGTAAACGCGTTTTAAAATCGTGAGGCTGACAATGATACGTAACAAACCAAAGTGGACAATATCTACTAGTGGACTTGAGCTGTTACACTCTTACTCGAACGTAGTTTCGATTCATTCATGTATCTTTCATTTATTCGGGCATCACATTAATACTAGATAAATATTCACGTCATTTCCATAAGATTTTAGGTTTAGTCATAATTTACCCTAATCTTCCCATAATTAAATCATGATAAACCAATAAAAAAAAAGATATCTAAAATATTTAAAATTCATTAAACTACAATATTGTATTTATTTATTCAGAGTTTGAGGGATCATTATATTTAAAAAATAACAAATAAAAAATAAAAAAAGCTAATGATAATGCACCGTGACATTGAAGTCGGTGTAGTCTTCGACGTGGCAAAATACTAAATTTCTCAAATTAAAATGCCACGTGTAAATTAAGAAATTGACACTAAAATAATGAAAAATAATTACATAAAGTATAAAGTGCATGTGCTACCTATTATTAGAATATATAATGAAAAATTATTTAACCCATTTTTGTTATATATTTATAATAAATTCATTTTTAAAATATATATTATTTTTAAATTTCATATATAATATTTAAATTTTGAAATATAATTCCCATCCAAATATTTTTAAATGCCTAATTTAATACAAAATTTTTTCAAAAATTCTTATGATTAAGTTGGCATAAAGTTAATATTTATTGTAATTTAATAAAATAATAACAATAATAATTTTCATGAATTAAAAATTCATAAAAGAATGGTTAATAGAAATTAAATTAATTTTTTAAAATAAACTAATTTTAATTTATTAAAAAAATATTGAATTAAAAATCCACGTAAATGTCAATTATTCCACGTGAAATATAAAAAAAAGTAACAAGTTACTCTATAAAGTATAACTCCCGACTATCTTAATCTAAAACGTCATCTATTAAAGGGATAAAACATGATACTTCAAGTTAACTCGAGCATAACTTAAAGTGACCCGACATATTTATACCTACTTTTACAGATTGTAGATTCTCATCTCTTCAACGTCGCCTCAAATATCACGTCATTTTTTGGTTATTTATTTTCATCCACACAGTTATGGCAAGAGATTTGATCAACAACAAGGAACTATTCAAAACTAATTCTCGAGCCATAGAAACCAAATAAATAAACACGAACATTTAACTTCACGAGTCAAAAATATATTTCTCCTCGAATCAACATTATTTTTAAAAATGATTTTAATCACTTTTTCACATATATATTATATATATATATAGTAATAATTTGTAGATTGTTTGGGGTCACATGTGTGACAATAATGATGATAAAAAAAAAAATTAAATTAAAGTACTAAACTACGTGACAGTGGGTGGATGCACGGGCGCTTCGTGCACCCAACGTCCGAATTTGGTTGGCTCCATCCCACCGCTGCATTAGAATTACGAAAATACCCTCACACCCCCACGACGTCGTTTTATTCTGCACTCTCTTTCTTCCTCACGCTTTGGATACGTCTATTTTATACGCTTTTTTCTAAATAAAAGAGCTACGCCTTTTTGACCGTAATGTTTTCTAAATTGCCCTTTCTTTTTTAAAAAATTACGAGATTGCCACGCCTGGTTCTACTTTCCTATGTATTGAAATGATGAGAACTTGAATAAATAATGTAATAATAATAAAAAGAAACTTTTAGTAATTTGGATTAATAAAGATTAATTAGTATAAAATTAATCATTTTATAGAAATTCTCGTTATTAGTTAAATCTTAGGTTATATTTATATAATTTTTGTATTAAAAAAATATAATTCAAATTTTATAGCTAATAAATACTCATTATTATTTCTTAAAATTAATTTACCTAAAAATCACTCAATAATGTAATATCATACCATTTAACATTAAATTCACAAAATTTATAGCTTCGAAAAGCACGTAAATAATTGGTCAACAATAGGTTAATACTAACCTAACTCAATTAATCCAGATAGATCTTGGTTTGATTCCATGGGTATATTGTAACTAATATTTTTCTTTTTTAAAATACAATAATTTGGAAAATGGCAAGTGCATAATAATTGACACGAGACAATGTGTCAGCTTTTTCGCTGTTCCTTAGGAGGGAGTGGACACGAGGCGGTGTATCAGTAAGGATGCTGGGTTTCGAAGGGGGTGGATTTAGTGGCAATCCCACATCGATTGGAGAAAGAAACAAGTGCCAGCAAAGCGGTGTATCAGTAAGGATGTTGGGCCGTTACAATACATATATTAATATGAAAATATAAATTAATAGAATGTGAAATGGCAAGAGCGTAATAATTGCCAAAATCAAACCCACTTTATCCATCTTATTTCTTTTTGTAATAAGTAACCCAAAACCAATAATAATAATACTTTTAATTTTATTTATTTAATTTCTCCCTATAAAAAAAAAAACCCACACCAACCCAACCAAGACCCCTCTCTTTTGGTTCAGCAACAACGCCTCCGCCATGGCCGGCATAACCCGAGACGATTCCGACCACGACAGCACATGCTCCTCCCTCACCCTCCCGGACTCGAGCCGTAGCTGGATGAGCAACCTAAGCTTCGGCAGTCGCCGAAGCAGCACGTCCGCCTTAGACGCCGCGTTATCCCCCTACAAACCGCACAAAGCAAACCAAGTGGCGTGGGAGGCGATGCGGTGGGTGAGACGCGTGAAAGGGCGCGTGGGGCTGGAGCACTTCCGGCTGCTACGGCGGGTGGGGAGCGGAGACATAGGGAATGTTTATTTGTGCGAAATAAGGAACCCGGTGGTGGGGCTGGCGCAGTGCTATTACGCAATGAAAGTGGTGGATAGAGAAGCGGTGTCGGTGAGGAATAAAGGGAGGAGAGCGGATATGGAGAAGGAGATTCTTAAGCTCATTGATCATCCCTTTTTGCCTACGCTTTATGCCCAGTTTGAAGCTTCCCATTACTCGTGTTTGGTTATGGAGTTTTGTCCCGGCGGCGATTTGTACGCCGCCCGCCAACGCCTCCCCGGAAAACGCTTTCCCATTCCTTCGGTCAAGTATGCCTTTCTTATCCAACTTTTAAAAGTTTCATTAATACCCTTATACTTTTAAAATATTAGATAGAATTTTTTAAAATTAATATTTATATAGTTAAATTTATTTATAGTTAGTATCTTATTTAAAAAATATTCACGAATTTTTGTTAAATTTATTTAACGTTAGTATTGTATTTACAAAATATTCACAAATTTTTTGAAATTAACAATTATATGATTAAATTTTTTATGGGTTTTTTAGTCAATACCCTTGAAATTAGTGTAAAGTTTTCAACATAATTTTTTTAAAATTTATTTTTATATATAAAAGGTAAGAATATTAATACTGTTTCAAAGTTTAATTTTTTTTAAAATTTTTAAAAAATGAAAAAAAAATGTTCTTAAATTTCTAAAATTTTTATTTTAAAAGACTTCATAAACATCTTTACCGTTTAAAATTCACTAATTTTGAAAAATAATATTTATACCCTTCAATTTTTAGAAAATAGTTTAAAATTTCCTATAGTTAATACTATATTTATAAAATATTCACGATTTTTAATAAAAATAACATTTATACCCTTAAATTTTTGAAAAATAATTTAAATTTTGTACGGATATTTTTTAATTTGATATTAAGGATTTTTATTTTATTTTAAGAAAATGTTTAAAAATATTTGAATTATTATTTGTATATACTAATGGAAAAATGGGTTTTTTTTTTTTTTTTTTTTTTTTA
>NW_019272045.1:2581759-2606990 GCF_002738345.1 Cucurbita maxima
TTTTTTTTTTTTTTTTTTTTTTTAATAGATTTTATGCGGCGGAGATAATTTTAGCGTTAGAGTATTTGCATATGATGGGGATAGTTTACAGAGATTTAAAGCCGGAAAACGTGCTGGTTAGAGAAGACGGCCACATAATGCTGTCGGATTTCGATCTCTGTCTCAAATGCGACGTCGTTCCGAAGCTCATCCGTTGCAGGACCACCGCCGAACGCCACGTCACAAAAACCTACTCCACTTCATCAACTACCTCCTGCGCCGCCGCTCCAATCCAGCCTGTCCTCTCCTGTTTCTCCATTACCCGCCGCCGAAACTCCACCACCATCACCACTATAACCGAACACGCCGCCGAATCCGCCGCCACCGTAGACGGCGAGTTCGACCCAGAACCGGAATTGATAGCGGAGCCGATGAATGCCCGGTCTAAATCCTTCGTTGGAACCCATGAGTATTTGGCGCCGGAGGTGATTTCCGGCCAAGGACACGGCAGCGCCGTCGATTGGTGGACGTTGGGGATTTTCCTCTATGAAATGTTGTACGGAAAAACCCCATTTAAAGGAGAAAATAACGAGAAAACCCTAATGAATATCTTGAAGCAGCCATTGACGTTTCCAAGAATTGGGGTTAGTAGCAACAAAGAGTATGAAGAAATGGTGAAAGTTGAGGATCTAATAAGGAAGCTTTTGGTGAAGAATCCCAAGAAGAGAATTGGAAGCTTAAAGGGTTCGGTTGAAATCAAAAGACATGAGTTTTTCAAAGGGGTAAATTGGGCATTAATCCGCTCGGTTCGTCCTCCGCAAGTCCCGAACTCCGATCATCTTCTTCACAAAACCCTAACCCAATCAAAATACCCGTCCAACTACGTACCCAAATTGACCAAGAAACAACGACAACAACCCTACCAAATCCCGTCTCCCCATTTCGATTACTTCTAAATCCAACCCGATCCTAGTTCGATCGTCTTCAACTTTTGTCTTTGTAAAATTCTATGTAAATACAACAAACGAGAAAAAAAATGTTGTTTTTGTTAAAGCATAGCTGTTCAGTAGCAACTAACACGTACGAGTTCTTTTGTTTACTAATAAGAGAGATTAGTGAAACGAGATGAGACCCTCTTGACCCAGTTGCACTGCAGTTCGTCTCATCTCTCTAAAGTTGATCGACCTGTTTTAAGATGATTCATCTAAGACTAACATCTAGAAATAGTCTCGAGTATCAATTGTATGAATAGCTCAGAGGATTACATATTTCATGAACAGACAGCCACTCGTGATTCGTGTGTTATTTGTTTAGAATTTGTGTTTGTACTTTGTTTTTCCACTAAGAAGGTACATTTAATATAAATATGAAAAAGGTATGAAAAGAAGAAATCCCATAATTGCCTCAACTGATTCTCATGATGATAACTATTCTAAACTCATGTGATGTGAATAATTACACTATTCTTACATATCATTATATTATATTATATATATATATATATATATATATATATATATATATATATATATATATATATATATATATTCTGACTTTTGAAAGAATGTCTTGTCTTTTTTTTTTTGTCATGTGACTCTCTCTCCCTCCTTTTTACGTATGAGAGAGAGAGAGAATGAGAATGAAAATGAAAAGACCAAGAACAAAATGGGTTTTTGTTGTCTTTTCTTAATCTTTTCGAAAAAGAATGTATAAAAGAATTTAGTTTTTAAAATATGAATGACCTAAAATTTGAAGCAAATCAGTTATGAGCTCTAAGTTTATCGGTTTATCGGTTGATCAGTTTATGTTATGTTTGGATTAGGTACTCCACGTCGAGTCCAAGTAAGCTGTAAGTTTAGTGTCACGGTCATGCTTGTTCAAAACGTGTTGTTTATGACCGCATGTTGGATGTCTCAGTCATGATTGTCCAAGACGTGTTGTATATGATTGTATGTCTGTTTTGAACCTCTTTCACCTACTTTTATCTTAGATAGATTTTTATTATTTTATGTTGTGTTAATACATAGTGTATGACCGTTCATCAAAATCATGTCTACACTCCCAGAGATATGACTAGTTGTCATTTCTTCCTACCTAGATTATATACTATCAAAGTCATTGTTGATGCATACTTGCTTTTAGCTTATATCATTGCTTTCTTTCAAATTGTTTTCAACGTCCTCACTCACGTTTTCTAAAGCATTTCTTTCAAACATGACTCGAGGTTTGCTCAATCGTTGCTCGCTAGATTAAAACAAGTGTCGTAGAATCGTTGTCATGCTGCTACTCATCTCTTAACGACACCCTTTCGAATACGTTATTCCGTCTTGAGAGAGCTTACTCTATTACTTCGATGAATGAACGTTTTCTAAAACCCCATTTAAATCGAGAAAACGAGGAGAAAAACTCAAAAAAGAATGTTTGTATGAATTTTTTTGGGAGAATGTATAAAACTTTATCTCTCCCATGGTATGTATGAACATTATCAAAGTAATTCACATGTCTTTGTCATCCAACAAAAAAGAAAAAGATACATAAGAATCCATCATGTTTCCATCCTACTTTTTGTTCTTCTTCATTTCCCCTTTTGTTTTCTTTTGAAAAGAAGAACATTACATTAATACAATAATATCAATTCATTTAGGTAACTATGTGATTTTATTTGCTCCAAATTAGTTTTTTTTTTTTTAAAAAAAAGTAGATAAAAGCTTATGATTTTCTTTCATTTTACTCATTACCAATCAAGAAAGTATGGAAAGGAAAAGAAAAGGAAAGAAATGGCATGCTTACCTTTTGTATATTGATTCGAACCCGAAACCTTTTAAAAGAGTTAGATTTTAGTTCAATAGCACGGGAAGGTTGAGATCATTCAAACCTATGATCTTTTGGTTGATAATATATATCTTAATCAATTGAACTATGCTCGAGTTGACGATTAGGTTTGAGGTATTAGTACTATAAGGATACCCATAAACAATTGAACTATGCTCGAGTTGACAATTAGATTTGAGGTATTAGTAGTATAAAATACCCATAATCAATTGAACTATACTCAAGTTGACAATTAGGTTTGAGGTATTAGTATTATAAGGATACCCATAATCAATTGAACTATACTCGAGTTGACAATTAGATTTGAGGTATTAGTAGTATAAAATACTCATAATCAATTGAACTATACTCAAGTTGACAATTAGGTACTCAAGTTGACAATTAGGTTTGAGGTATTAGTATTATAAGGATACCCATAATCAATTGAACTATGCTCGAGTTGACAATTAGATTTGAGATACTAGTATTATTGAACTATGCTCGAGTTGACAATTAGATTTGAGGTACTAGTATTATAAGGATACTCATAATCAATTGAACTATGCTCGAGTTGACAATTATGTTTGAGGTATTAGTATTATAAGGATACCTATAATCAATTGAACTATGCTCGAGTTGACGATTATGTTTGAGGTATTAGTATTATAAGGATACTCATAATCAATTGAACTATGCTCAAGTTGACGATTAGGTTTGAGGTACTAGCATTATATGGATACTCATAATCAATTGAACTATGCTCGAGTTGACGATTAGGTTTGAGGTACTAGTGTTATATGGATATCCATAATCAATTGAACTATGTTCGAGTTGACAATTATGTTTGAAGTATTAGTATTATAAGGATACACATATTGAAAAAATAAGTTTTTTTTTTCTTTACGTGTCATGTCTATTTAAGGGCGTTTAGAAAACCTAATGACCCGAAAACTCCGATCATCCCAATCTATTTTGTACGTTTCGGATTGGGTTATCAACTTATTTAGATTAAATTCAATTGAAACAAATTGAAATTATTTGAGGGTTATATTTGAAACATAGAGTAAATAATTTCAACATACTTTTAAATTTAACTTTTTAAAAAAGACAGTTTCATAATGTCAAGCTATGAATTATTTCAATATGTTCACTTTATTTCATTTTCAATTGAAATATTATCTCTTTAAATTTGTTTCTCCAATATATATATATATATATGATTATATTTTGAAAATATCTTTTGTAATTTTTTTTAAAAAAGTAATTCTAATGACATAAAGCCTCTGAGGTGGTCTCTTTGTTCTTTGTTTTCAAAACAAGAACAAAAAGGGGTTTTGAAAATAGTTACCAAACAAACATCTTTTCCTAGAAGTTCACAAAAATCCCAAACCTTCTAAATATTATCTTAAAAAAAGAATGGTAAAAAGTAAAAACAAAAGTAAAAAGAACGTGATATAAGTAAAGATTTGAATTTACGATGCTTTATTAGCACTAGAGATAAGAATGGTACTTCGAAAAGGGCTTTTACGACATTTCACAACAAGTTAGATGGGACGAGCCTCTAACGTACAGATGTTTAATATGGTAAACGGGTAAGAAGAAATTCGTTGAGAGATAGAGAAAACCCTTGAATAACCGTTGGACGGTGTAGATTCGAAATACCGTTCTCAAATTCTATCATATATGAGAGAGATGTAAAAATTTATCGAGAGAGAGAAATTCGTTTAATAATCGTTAGATGTAGATTCAAATACACTGATTCCCGACCCGAAAAAAGCAAAAGAAATAAAGAAATAAGGAAACTTTGGACTGATAAAGTGGTCAGCTGGGCTGGCTAAGTGTGTCTGCTTCTTCAAGCACGCGAGACCCCTCTCTTCTTCCCCACATCCACCATGAACTCTTTCTATCCATTCATCCTAAAAGCCAACCCATTTCACTAACTTTCACTCAAACACCAGACCTTTTTCACGGTTTCGTCGTTAGAAAACACGACGGGCTAATAGATTTGAGCATCTAACTTTTTGATCGAGAATATATTAGGAGCGTTCAAAGAAACTCAATAACCTAAAAACTCATAAACTTCTAACAAGTCAGGTAAGAGGCAACGTCGCAACATTACATGCTCAATGAGGCTCATATGCCCAAAGACACCCAACTCTGCCCCATTATGCACGTTTCGCTATTGCGCCGCTGTAACGACTCAGATATACTGTCAGTAGATATCCAGATGTTCTCATTGGGCTTTCCCTTTTAGACTAGGCTTTAAAACAGGTCTGTAAGGGGAAGGTTTTGTTCTCCTCCTCAACCAATGTGAGACATCACAATCCATCCCCTTCGAGGCCCAGCGTCCTCGCTAGCACTCTTTCCTTCCTCCAATCGATGTGGTACCGCCCCCAAATCCACCCTCTTTGGGGTCAGTGTCCTTACTGGCACACCGCCTCGTGTCTACCCCCCTTCGGGAAACAGCGAGAAGGCTAGCACATCGTCCGGTGTCTAGATCTGATACCATTTGTAACTACCGAGATCCACCGCTAGCAGATATTGTCCTCTTTGGGCTTTTCCTTTTGAGCTTCCCCTTAAGGCTTTAAAACGCGTTTGTTAGGGGAAGATTTCCATATCCTTATAAAGGGTGATTTGTTTTCCTCTCCAACCAATGTGGGACATCACAGCTGCCGTCAAACACCCTCGGTCCCCAATCGCCACGCCCACACCCCAAACATATGCCCATGTATGCAGCTCATTGTACTTGGGACGTGGGAGTGGTAGTGACGCCCCGTCCAAGCTGACTCGTCACCCCCTTAGCCAGAAACATATACCTTAATCTCAAAGAGCTATGCTCATAGCAGCGTTATGTGCAATTGATCAATATAGCTTGTATATAGTTAGAGATGACTAATCTCAAGTTTTGTTTTCATATACAAAGCGTATGTAAATATTAACATGCGCTACTCGACGTGCTAAAACATATAGTTTCGACCACGTAAGTAGTCTTGTAACCCGATCCTAAATGCCCCGACCACATTTGATTCCAAGGTTGGAGAAGTTGCTTTCATGTTTTTGGGTGTTTGTCAAGAACATATTTTTCACTATTGCAAAAAGGCCCACCATTTTTGTTTTTATTACCATTGGAAAAATATGCTGTTGGGTGCAATTTGATTGCTTGCTCAAACAACACCATTACCTCTCTCTTTTCAGTTTGTTTATAATTTCAAAAAAAGTAATAATAATAGATGAGAAAGAAGAAGGAAAAAAAGAAAAAACAGTGAAAGCGACTCATCCAAGCTCGTGTTTTTGACGTATCAACTTTTCTTTTTCCTTTTTACTTTTTCGATTTAGTTGGATTTCAGCATCTGATGACTCCAATATCTCGATATGATTATGTTACCTACAGACTACCATCACAAACCAATACCGAATATTTGAACATAGGAGCGTTCGTGGGTTGGGTCGAGTTGCAACATTTTTTCGATCTAACCCAATTTTTCGGATTGTAAATTTTGTTTCAATCTAACCCAATTGTTTGGTTTTTTTTTTTTAATAAAAGTAAATATTTATTTTTAAATGTTAAAATAGTTAAAAATTATTTTTAAGGATTAGTGGGAGAATAAATAATAAAAAATAATTATAAAAAAATAAATAAATAAAAGAATAAAAATATTATTAAATTTCATTTGTTAAATTAGAGATTATTTTATTTAAAAAATAAAAAATAATATAGTTAAATGTGAAAAATGAATATTTAATAGTATAAAATGAAAAAAAAAAAGTAAATCAATGATAGTGGGAATGAAATCGAGGAGATGAGAAGAATGATGATTTTAGAAGAGATTTTTTTTTTTTTTTTTTATAATTATAATTTAATAAGTAGAAAATAAAATAAATATTGCATTAAATTAAAATCCCAAAAAAAAAAAAAAATGGGAGAAAAAGTAACGTGAAATTACCATAGGGTCCACATTGACTTTTTTTTTTTCCTTTTTCTTTTCATTAATCTAATTATAAATTATTAATATGATCTCATATAATTCGACCTACCCTAAGTTTGTTGGGAGTTATCTCGTATAAAATTTATTTATTTATTTAAAAAATGTATGTTTTTTTCGTTTTCGTGGGCGTGCCTTTAGTAGAATCACATGGTAAAATGTAGTTATTTGGCCATTTGGGTTCCTCCAACTCAAACATAGTGTTGCAGCCCTCGTGTTCCATCCGTGTACATGAGCTGGCTCGCGGTACGACTAGTGCCTCATCCAACCATAGCTTTGCTATTAACTTGGTTGGTTAAATTGAATGGACTATGAACATCACATGCTCTGTATCCCTCCACATGTCGTATTCTATAACTGATTGTGTCTCTTTGCAATAATTTCTCTCTTTCTGATTTTCAATGGAATTGTGAGTTGAATGGAGAGAATCTTCCGTGCGTGAACTATATGGGCTTGAGATTCGAGGGGAAGGTCGTGTGGGTGGTTAGGATTTTAGAAACTCCGACACCTTGCCAGAATTCTCACATCTTTGACTTTCATAGATCTCGAGCTAACTAACATTTTGCAAATTATACGTTTTCACGTTTGACGTTCGAGAGTATAATTTATATACTTATAAATTAACTTTTATCCAAAATATGGTCGACCCCGACCGTTAACGTTACAAAATTAAATACAAAGAATTAAACAATAAGTATCATCATAAAAAGAATAAAATCAAACTAATTAAAATAAAATTATCAATGTGCTACCCACCTAGATTTGTTGAGTAAGTACAACTAGAAATCTCAGCCATTCAATTATGCCACGTGTTGTAATCTTGTGTAAAGTTATAGGTCCATAGAATTAACTCTCAAAAGTACCCATGGTTTTTAGGACAAGCTCTCATGCTTCCACCTTGTATTGCAATTCCCTAGGCTTTAATATCTAATTTATTATTAATTTCTTAAAAATAAAATTAATATAAAAAATTATTAAATATATATATTTTTTAAGTTTTAACACCTTTCACGTTCTAACCACATATCAAAATCCTGATACGATACTGGATGATCCCAACATTCTCCTGTGTCATGGTTACGTTACTTAATCCCGATACTGCACACGGGTCCTTTAATAGGTCATCGAACATAGAATTACTTCAAGTAAAACATGTTGAACCTCGATTGAGCTATCGAAAACAAATGTGCACCTTGTTGATATCGATAGTTACTTTCAATTCTTTTAAGTAATGTTTAATCGATCCTATCTTCAGTATCATTCTTATTTAAATGTAGTTTCGATTCGTTTATGTAATACGCATTTACTTATTGTCACACGTACATTTTTTAAATTAACAAAATATATTCAGTAATGATTGTGTTTCTATAAATACTTTTTCTTAAAAGTATAAAAATATATATAAACGAGTATTTTTTTAAACTAACAATTTATAAATAATTATTAATAAAATATAAATTAATTTGTACCTCACTTTGAACAGTTACGAGTCGTTGGAGGACATTTGAAATTACCTTAATACCCTTTTTGTCGTTTAGCGTACATTTTGATTTGTTTTAGGTTGGAAGATAGGTAAGCTTACTACATCCAACCAGACAATATTTCTTTTATATAAATATAATTTTGCATATATTTATTTTAATTTTATTTAATTTCGTAATTATTTATTTTTCAATAACTCTTCAAAATATAAATATTAAAATTGAGTTACAAATTTTAATTAAATTAATTTTATTAAAAATAAAAATTTGAATAAATATTCAAAACCGAACAATTTATAATATATATTTAACCCATTAATTTAAATTAGGTTAATGTTTGCAGCTAACCAATAAATATTATCTTAACTCATTATATACATTTTTTTGAAAAAATTGATTTAATAATAATTATTAAAAAAGAAAATTCGAAGCAAAGTCTAAAATTGATAATAATTTTTCTCACCTAACAAAAACCTAACAGAAGAAAATAAGAGAAGGGGGTATAAACGTAATTTCGTTAAGAATCGAGGGGCATTTTGGGAAGAAAGGTACATAAAATCAACGAACTACAACCAAACCAGAAAAGAGAGAAAACAAGAGACTCGGGGAGACGCTGGAATTTGGGAAAACCATCAAACTCTCTTCCACTAATTACACCGACTGAGCTTCAATCTTTCAAAATCCCTTCGGTTCTTGCACTCAGCTTCAATGTTTATAAATACTAAACCGCATTTCAATTCCACTTCAAATCAAATCTTCCCCAATCTTCCCCTGTTTGTTTCATTCAACAGCTAATCTCTGCAGCGTTTTTGGTTTCTTGTTCTTCCGACAATGGCGAAAAATTTATCTCAGGCCTTTCTCGAGAGGAAAAATCTGGCCTCCCATGACCCAAAAGTGGCAATGGCGAAGCGCTGTGCTAAAGGTAATGCTTTGTGATCTTTTTCTTTTTCTGGGATTTCTGCTGAGGAACAAAAACAAAACAAAAAAAAAAAGTAATGGGTATGTAAGGATCTTAGTTTCTGTAGTTTCTCTAGTTCATTGAACATAGTGATTGGTTGAATCATTGTTATAGGGTTTAGATTTGTTTTTTTGAGTTAATGCCTTTCCACTGTTCGACGAAATTACTCAAAGAGGGTTTTGTTCTTTTAACTTAAAGAATGGATTGAAAGTAGGAGGGTTTTCTTCTATTTTTAGTTAATGATTTAAGTAAAAGCTAAAGAGAGACGGGATGTGATCCATGCGCATGTTGATTGGATATATGCTGTGTTTTTTTTTCACTGATTCTATTGTTGATTGATTGGCTGGTGGCCCTGTTGAGGAATATTGGGTGTGAGTGTTCCACATTGGTTAATTTAGTGGAAGATCATGGGTTAATTTAGTGGAAGATCATGGGTTTATAAGTGAGTAATACTCACTTAATTAGTATGAAGCTTTTTGGGAAAGCCCAAAACAAAGTCACGAGAGCTTATGCCCAAAATGGACTATATCATACTATTGTGGAGAGTCGTAATTCGTCTAACAATATGATCCACTTCAGATTTGATGCCATGAAAATTAGTTATGTTGTGTTTCTAATAAATTTAGCTTTTATCATCAACATCTGAAGCTAATGAGTTACGTTTCTTCTTTTCTTGATGAACAGAGGGTGTGATAGCAGGGGCAAAAGCAGCTGCCATTGCAAGTGTTGCCACTGCCATTCCCACAGTGAGTTCCCTTCTTCATGAAGCAAACACATATCCTTATCTTTCCTTTTTGGAGAATAATTAATATCACTCATCAGGTTCTTACTTTCCTGCGACAAATTTGACCAAATTAGCTGAAGAACTAGATCATGAACTGATGTAGATTACCTTAAGTGAATGGCTTAACTTAACCCTCAACTGATCTGTTTAGAGGGTTCAATTGCAGGAGTAATATTTGCCTATAATCCAAATAAGACCAAAAGGTTTAAAGTTTACCACACCAGATTAGAATCTAAAATGTTTTGCCCCTTTTCGATCAACTCCGATTGGGGTTGAGGCTCTTCTTGCTGGCGATATAGAGCTAGCTGCTATTGCCATATTTTTCGAATCGAACAATGAAAGAACTTGGTTTTATAGTCCAAGTCCACCGCTAGCAAATATTATCTTCTTTGAGCTTTTCCTTTCCGGCTTCCCCTCAAAGTTTTTAAAATGCTTCTACTAGGAGAAGTTTCCACACCCTTATAAATAATGCTTCGTTCCTGTCTCCACCGGATAACTAGAATTGTTATTGTTTTGCAGTTGGCTAGTGTGAGGATGCTTCCATGGGCAAAAGCTCATCTGAATCACACAGCTCAAGCGCTCATAATCTCCACAGGTTCAACCTTTTTTGTTTCTCTCTTTGCTCCATGTCATGACATGGTTTCACTTTGATTGGCTTTCTTTACTAAGGAAAAAGGGTTGATTTTTCACTGGCAGTGGCTGGAGCAGCATACTTCATAGTGGCTGACAAGACTGTTCTTGCAACAGCAAGAAGAAACTCCTTCAAGCAAAATCCCAACACTGAAGCATATGAACTCAATTGAGTTCTTAACCTTGAAAGATTTGAGGGCAGGCATTGACTAAGCTAGCCATCTCAAGATTTGCTTACTGTTGTTCTTTTAATCTACTTGAACTTTGTTCTATGAAAATCTGTGTAAATCCATTTACTATTTCAATAAATAAAAATGGGTTTTTGGATAATTGTCTCGTGAAATCAGTCGGAGATCAATTGATTTGCTCGTAAAATGACACGAACAATGGTTTCGAATGGCTTGAGCCATAAGGACAATCTTGTTTTCGAATGGGTTAAGAGATTCTTTAGTGGTTTGTTGCAGGTGGTATGGGTCTCTTCTAAGAGAGGAAAAAAAGGTGCATTTCTTCAAGATAATGTTTTAAGCTAAGATTCTTCCCTTTTCTGCCATCTAGTTAAAAGGGTATGAAACTTTTTCCTAGAGATGCGTTTTAAAGCTTCGAGGAAAAACTCAAAAGGAAAAGCCTAAAGAAGACAATATTTTGTAACGGTGGGCCTAAGTCGTTATACGGAGAGAGGAACGGGTGTAAACATGGATTTGGTCTCAAATGGTGTGGATTGTGAGATCTCACTACAGTTGGAGAGTAAACAAAACATTTTTTATAAGGATGTGGAAATTACTCCCTAGTAGACGCGTTTTAAAAACTTTGAGGGGAAGTTCGAAAGAAAAAATTCAAAGAAGACAATATTTGTTAGCGGTGAACATGAGTTGTTACAAAATAGTGCGTCTCTCGAGGTTTAGGGTTAGAATTGAAAGGTCGAGAATATTTTGATCTTGGATGAATTATTTACTCTAATTAATTTTTATCAATTACGGGACGACCCTACAACATCATATTGGTCCAATCTCGTGGCACCGAACACACGAGATGTTACGAAAACGCTTCTCAAAATTCTGCTAAGTATTATTGAGGACATTTGCTCCCCTTTTAAGAAGCATCACAAATGAAAGAATAAAAAGGAAAAGGGAAAGGAGAAAGGAATTGGATCATTTTGTAAGGTTTTCCACATATACAATATTAACAAATCAGAGCCAAAAAGAAGTAATTTGTTTACTTATTTATTTATTTATTTATTTATATATTAGGATTCTTCCTTATCTCAAGTATATGTTGTGTCGCCATGTCAGCAAATAAAAAGTGATTTTGAAATGTCTTGTTTGTTTGACATGTCAGCTTGAAATTTGAATTAAATATTAACCCTACTACGTCTTTTTCTTTGTTTCATTCCGGATGGCTCCGATATTCTCTTGCATCTGTTGCGATGTGACCACGTTACCTACTTGGCTTGAATGATTTCAGAGTTTAAATTATATTTGAAAACTGTGAGATCCTATATCGATTGGAGAGGGGAACATAACATTTCTTATAAGAACGTGGAAACCTCTCCTTAGAAGAAGCATTTTAAAACCGTGAGGCTGATGACAATATATAACAGGTCAAAGCAGACAATATCTAGTATTAGAGCCCGTCACTAGGCGATGTGCTTACGAGGACGCTTGCCCCAAAAGAGAGTGAATTGTGAGATCTCTCGTTGGTTGGAAAGGGGAGCAAAACATTTCTTATAAGAGTGTGAAAACTTCTCCTTATAAAACATGTTTTAGAACGACGATACGTAACAGGTCAAAGTGGACAATATCTGCTAGCGGTAAGCTTCACCTGTTACAAAAACTAACTAATTCAGGTTCAAAGACATAATTTCTCTAAGTCAAACAGGTTAGACTTTTGGACTCCGAAGATCACTCTCATTCAGATATGATATTAGATCACATTCTACCTCTTGTTCAGTCAAATATATATTATCTTACATCATTGACCTATAACTCAACAGACCCTTTTTTTAGTTTATCACGTAAAATTCAGAGATTTGAACCTCTAACCTCTGACCCAATTTTTATTTTGATGCAATTAACATCTTTTCTAATTAGCTATACTGAGTTGACTCGAGTATAGCTACCACTGTTTGGGAAATCCTATATCATATTTTGAATTAATTATTATACAATATCTAATATCGAACCTTTTTAAAATGTCGACATGGATAAATATTCTCGTGAATTATTGCATGCGAAAAGAAGAAAGAATCCTCAACCTAGATTGAAGGATTTTGACTTAGGCAAATGGATATGCTACATTATTTAAAGGAACTTATTCCAATAAAAACTTTGGGCTATATACATTAATATATTTATACTATAAAGTTTAAACTTTGATCCACACATAAAATGAAAGTATTTATTTAGGGAAGGCTTCATCTTCTTCTTTTTTTTGCTTTCTCAAGTGGTGAGCAAAGAATATGACCAATAAAGACATCTGATCATCTAGCATGCAACGCCATGTTTGGCCATGCAGCACGTGAAACCATTCCAAAATGATAAAAACTTTAGCGAGAGATGGAATATTCTCTGTAATGATATGATTAACGAGCTTCAATATGGTATTTCGTTCTTGGTTTCAGGAGGTCGAGATTCAAGTTTACGACTTTTTGAATGAAATAGAGACGTTTTAATCGTTGAACTATATTTATGATCATGAACGAACTGGACTGATCCACAAGTTCATTTCATTCAACTTTTGAATCTGTATCTAAAAGGTTTATAGATCTTAAAAAATGTTTAATAAATTCCTAAATTTTGAATTTTATGTCTATTTAAAACATTTGATGTGTTGGAGAGGGGAACAAAACATTCCTTATATGGACGTGGAAACTTCTCCCTAACAGACGCGTTTTAAAACCGTGAGGCTGATGGCAATATGCAATAGACTAAAATGGACAATATCTACTAGCGATGGACTTGGGGTTTGTAAAATTTACTTCAAGTATTCAAAAACTTTAAAAATTAACCGATTTATTGACAAAATTTTTAATTTTGTGTTTAGTGGGTCGGTGAATTTTAAAAAAACATATAATAGATCAAGGACCTAAATCCGAAATTGAAAATTTAGAAGTCTATTAGACAAAATAATTGAAAGTTCAGGGACTGATTAGACATTTAATTTAGTTACTTATTAGGTAAATAATTAAAAGTTTAGGACCAAACAACTATAAAATTTGAAAGCTCGTTACTGAGCATATGAACTATTTATGAAATTTTGTCAAATTACAGGGATAAAATTTTAAATTTCTCGAAATTATAAGGATTAATTAGTAATTTAATTAAAATAGAGGAATAATGAAATTATAAGGCATGGGTCATGTAATGAAAATACTAATTAAGAATTAGGTATAATGAAGAAGCATGCTAGTTTCTCATGCATATTTTGCATTAATAAAAATATTAAAAATAAAAGAAAAGAAAAAGACCAAAAATAAAAGTCAACAATTTCATGTTTTTGACTTAAAAAAAAGTCCACTTGTAAGACTTTTTGGCAACTATATAAACCCTCCAAAGGGCATCCATTAACCCACCAAACACCAAAGTTTCCAAATTCAGACTTCCACAAAACCCTAAGGTCATTTCTTCTCTCACTTTTCTTTTTCGTTTCTATACGTTATAAGCTTAGATTGATGGGTTACGATGAATTTAATTATCTCGACGACACTCGAGCACTCCCGTCACTTACCTAACAAATGAGCAGAGACTCGAACGTGCTGTTATTGATTCTGAATATTCGTTTCGTGATTGTAGGACGACGATGAACATGAACTGGTCAGGAGGAGACTGGATGTGTGGTGTGTGTGAACACGTGAACTTCAAAAAGAGGGAAGCTTGTCAACGATGTGGGTACCCGAAATACGGTGGTCCAGACCCAACAACGTACGAGTTTAACAAAACAGAAGTGTTAGCAGGAGATTGGTATTGTCATTGTGGAGCTCACAACTATGCCAGTCGATCAAGTTGTTACCGATGTAATGCATATAAGAGTGCTGATATTGGTGCTTTACCCGGTTGGAAATCCGGGGATTGGATCTGCAATAGGTAAGAGCTGGTTTCGTCTAATACCAATTTTAGTTTTTTTCATAATATTGATCGAGTTAATGGACACACGTTGAACTTGTGCAGAATAGGATGTGAAACACACAATTATGCTAGTAGGATGGAATGCTATAAATGCAAAACTCCGAGGGATTTTGGTAAGAAAAGATAAAAATGTGAAGCTTACCCACGTGGAGATTCTAACCTATTAACCTTTTGATCAAGATTATATGTCTTATCGACGTTTTTTTTTCTCGTTTGGGCAGGTGGAGCGGTTTGAATTTTTGAAGAACACTTAGTGGTGCTAATATTTGGCCAACTTACAAGCTTCTAGCATCTGATTCCCTCCAATTTGCTTCTTTTTTTTCCACTTTCTTTCCTCAAAAAGCTAAAAAATTCTGTTTCTTAATCTCAATTTAGAGCTAATTAATTAGAATTATCTCACTTTCGTTCTACTATTGAGTTTGAAGGTCGCATTCATGGGCCACGAACCAAGAGCTTTGAATTAGATTCAAGAATCTACTTCCAAATAATGCACATACTCCAAACGAGATAGACTCACTTTCTCTAAAGAACAAAAACGTAACAGTCCATATTCATCCAAATAACTTAAACTTTGATGATTGTGTTGTCGATCGAAAAATCGAGTTTATCTAACGAGTATAGGTAAAATGGTTTATTCTCGAAACTGACTCAGGTGGGTAGGTAGAGAATACCTTACCCGACAAAGAATTTCGCTGCCTTAGAACCGTTATAGTTACGACCTCGTTCACTGAGGCTTTGGTTGTCGACTCCCCTTTAAACTGACATCATCGATGTGTCACTACATAATTGTTTAAACGACGTCTAAAGGAGCCCTAATCATTGATATGTCACTACATAATCCTTATGGTTACGAGCTTAATTGCTCACAATCACTAATACAAACCCTGACGAACAACTCCGTACTCAAAAGCTACAAATTTGAGGGAAAGAAAGAGACAAAACTATCGTTGTCGGTTGACTCCATCACTGTTATGGTTTTTACAAATGGGAGTTTGAAAATTAAAATTCACCCAGATCCACCGCTAGCAGATATTGTCTACTTTCCCTTTCAGACCACTAGCAGATATTGTCCTCTTTGAGCTTTCCCTTTCGGCTTCCTCTCAAGGCTTTTGGGAAGGTTTCCACACCGTTATAGAGGGTGTTTTGTTCTCCTCCCCACTTCTCCTCAACCAATGTGGGACATCACAATCCACCCCCTTCGGAGCCCAGCGTCCTCGCTACCACATCACCTCGTGTCTACCCCCCTTCGGGGAAGAGTGAGAAGACTGGCACATCGTCCGGTGTCTGGCTTTAATACCATTTGTAACGACTCAGATCCACCGCTAGCAAATATTGTCCTGTTTGTGATTTTCCTTTCGGGCTTCTCTCAAGGCTTTTAAAACGCATTTGACCGGAGAAGGCTTCCAATATTTTAGAAAACGTGAGCATGAAAATAAGTTGACAACAATTTTAAAGAAAATAACGTTATAACCTAAAAGCTAATATACAACGACAATAACTTTGATGACATATAACTACGTATAAGTAAATAATGGAATAAAAATCCTTGAAACAAAAGAAAAAGAAATAAAAAGAATATTTTTTTATTAAATGAGGGACCGACACGTGTAAGAAGCAGAAACAAGTAGGACCCACAGAAAATCTTCTTCCACGTCATCAGTTGTTCGTTTTAACTCCCCGTAAAATCAGGTTCTTTTTAGCGGGTATTAGGGTTTTGGGCTTTAGGGTTTTGAATACGTTCCATTTTGGCGATTTGAGATTCCATGGATTTGAATTTTTAGCCTTCGCAATATCTGATTTTTCTAGGGTTTTCATTCTCCTTGGCGGCTAGGGTTTTTGATTAATGGATCAGTTTTGTTTTCCTTTTCCCGTTTTTTCGTCGTTCTTACATTTGTCTTCCCTTTTGCCGCTTTCAAAATATATAAATATATAACTACTACTCCTCCACTTTCGCCATTGTTTTGATTTGATTCCGTCTTCCATTTATCTCGATTCCGCCGGCATATGCGTTTCCGAACGCTGTTTTGATCATAATTTGAAACTTTGACGAATTCGACTTTGATTTTGGTCAGTATCATCTGTGCTCTTCTTTCCGAGGCTGTTTTTGGTACTCTTTTCGATTTTTTTTTGGATATCTCCTTTAGTTTGTTGTTTTTCTGGTGTTTCATCACATCGGTACAAGCGTTGGTTCTGTAAGGAATTTTGTTCTGTGATCGTTGTTCAAGCAGAATTTGTAATTTATTCTCTAGATTGAAATTAAGGTTGTTGATTCGTTGTGTTTATTGATCGAAGAGACCTGGATTTGATTTTAGAAGATGAATTTCAATGATATCCGAGGCTCTGTTATACCGCCGCCTCTGCATCCTTATGGAGCCAATGGCGATGCCACTGGTTGCTGGTCTCAGTATCCTAGGAACGATCTATTTGATACACAATCGCAATTTGAACCACAGCTGCCTCCATTCAAAAGAGCTAGAAATTCTGAAGAAAACCAATCTAGAGTTCAAAATGGTCCAGTGAATAAAGGAATAAACAATATCTTCTTCAAGACAAGGATGTGTGCGAAATTCAAGCTTGGTTTGTGTAGGAATGGAGCGAATTGCAACTTTGCTCATGGTGCTGAAGACATGCGACAACCCCCACCAAATTGGCAAGAAATTGTGGGGATTCGTGAGGATGATCAATCGGTAAGTAACTGGAATGATGATCAGAAAATTATTCAGAAAATGAAGCTGTGTAGGAAGTTTTATAATGGGGAGGAATGCCCTTATGGAGATAGGTGCAATTTTCTTCATGAAGATCCTGCTAAATTTAGAGATGATTCTGGTAGGTTTAGGGAAAGTTCAGCTATAAGCATTGGAACTACTGTAACTCCATTGATGAATGGTAATGATTCTAGCTATTCTGAACCTAGCAGAGCTGTTTCTTGTCCTGCTTCTGATTCTCTTCGAGGTAATGGAAATGCATTCTGGAAGACGAAGTTATGCACTAAGTGGGAGGTTACTGGTCATTGCCCCTTTGGTGATAAGTGCCATTTTGCTCATGGCCAATCTGGTATTGATACCTCTCCTTTTCTCTTTCTCTGTAATGTGAAATACTGTCATAACATGACTCTTAATTTATTTAGTATCTTTGTCGTGGTGTCCTCTTTGAAGCGTTTGACATTGTGATTATACGACTTTGGGATGTTGACTGTTCTTTATGGATCAGTAAAGTCAGTTCCAAACAAACTCTTAATTTCCTCTTTGGAGCGTTTGACATTGTTTGATTATACTACTTCGGGATGTTGACTGTTTTTTATGGATCAGAGTTGCAACTCTCTCTTGGACGCGAGGGGCAAGTATCTAATCCTGCCCTCAACATAAATCCTCTAGTTGTGGCCATGGAAGCATCTCCGAGTTTGGCAGCGAGTGTCGCGACCTCTCCCCTACCAGAGGGTCAGGCGAAGCCGTGCTTGCTGAAATGGAAAGGACCCAAGAAGATAAATCGGATCTATGCCGATTGGCTTGATGATTTGCCTCTCTCTCCAACCTCAGCCAGCAAATTGGATGTTTGAGTGTTTTTGAGTTGGAAGTTGTTTGTTCTTGATTTGTTTTGAAATTGGTTTTGGTGAGATTCAATTGATTAGTTTCAATATGGGGGTTGGGTTGGTGCTGGTTTTTCTGAATCATTGAGTGTAAAAAAGCAGTTTTGCTGAGAGTTTTTTTTGGGGGTATGGAAAGAAGAGAGAGAGAGAGATAGGTATATCTTATATTGTTTGTTCTTCATATTTGTTCATATCCCATAGAAAACTGGTTCGAAATTGTAATGTAATTCAATATATTCCAGCAAATTTTTGACTATTGTCAATCTGAATAAATCTCCAATCTAATAGGTTTCATAGTCTATGCAAGAGAGAGAAAAGTAGCACGACTGAGTATACATGTCATATGTGACACTGAGTATACGTGGCACCAATCGAGTTAAGCGTACCAATGGAATGGGATAGACTATTGATGTTTCAAGTGAGGATGGTTTGGTTTCGGAGGTGGGAAAGTTGTCTACCATAGTTCTCAGCCTTGGTGTTGTGAGATCCCACATTCGTGGTAGAGTAGAACGAAAATTGCACACCCTCCTAATAGAGTTTTAAAATTGTGAGGCTGACAATGATATATAGACAATGATATGTAACGAGTTAAAACAGACTATATGCTGTGATAGTTTCTTTTTAAAGTGTGGAAAGACATCGTTGCATCGTGCTTCCCTTTAAAAAGTGTGGAAACACCTCTTCCTAACTGTCGGTTTTGAAGTCAGACATTGTTGCATCGTGCTTCCCCAAAGACGTTGCATCGTGCTTCCCTTTAAAAAGTGTGGAAACACCTCTTCCTAACTGTCGGTTTTGAAGTCAGACATTGTTGCATCGTGCTTCCCCAAAGACGTTGCATCGTGCTTCCCTTTAAAAAGTGTGGAAACACCTCTTCCTAACTGTCGGTTTTGAAGTCAGACATTGTTGCATCGTGCTTCCCCAAAGACGTTGCATCGTGCTTCCCTTTAAAAAGTGTGGAAACACCTCTTCCTAACTGTCGGTTTTGAAGTCAGACATTGTTGCATCGTGCTTCCCCAAAGACAAATTTTGTTTGAACTTCTACGTGTTTTCATAAAAAAGAGTTCTCGTAAATACGAAAAATTCTCAAAAATACCCTTTTAACATTTTTCCTAAAATACCCTTGAACTAAAAAAAACTCGATCGTATTAATAAATTTTTCTAATTTCCAAAAAATTCAATAATATTCATAAATTCTAAAAAAAAAATTTGGTTGTAAAAAAGCCAACATATAAATGGAGAGTAAAAAGAACCCTCTTTTATCTCGTCTATTTTATCTGGTTTCGGAGCTCTCAACTTCATATTTCACCAGAAAATGGTACCAAGGCAATTGCGAACAATCTTCACCGGCGCCGCCGTCATCTTCGGTGGAATTTTCACTCTTAGGTTCGCTTCGTTTCTCACTATCCAAACGCTCCGCCACACCGCCGAAGCCAAACGGGTAATTCATTTTTCTCTACGAATACACATCTTTCTTTAAAATTAAACTTATATATTGGGAATGGAAGAAGGCTCGTTAATTCTGAAGCATTTCTTTGATACTATTCTATTCGGATTTTCAATTTTTCGGCAGAGAAAAATCGTTTTGCCCTGTAGGGCTTGTAGAGGAAAAGGATTCTATATTTGCAAATTATGCTGCGGAAATGCAGTCATTCAGTGGTCGCCATTGTCCGATCCTATTGCCATGAACCCCTGCGTGTGCCCGACTTGTGAGGGAAATAGGTTATACTTTTCACCCCCTTCGATCTCGCCTGCTGTTGCTTGTTAGAATTTTCGCAGGATTAGGTTAATGGCATTCCATTCTTTATGATTTACTCGCTAGATTGTATGTTCATGTCAAATCCTATCCAGAATTTCGAAGATGCGGAACCCTAAAATTTATTTTGGGTTTTTGTTTGTTTGAGACAGAGTTTGTTGTCTATATATATATTAAAAGGTTAAGATTCTAGAGTTCTCTCTAATTTGGGCAGTTTCAAAATTGAAGGATTATATAGTAGAAAGCAAGCAAAATTTTGCTCCTTCTTAGGAAAATTCTCGGCTTCCCTCTCGAGTTTGATTCCGTTGATTTATGTTTTCTGGTGGTGATGTTCTTGTTTTGCTGGATCATTTGATATTGCAGGGTGCAGCATTGCCTAAACTGCCTAGGAAAAGGATATGAAGTATGATTGACCTTGTAAGTTTCTCATATAGTAAGTGAAGTGATTTACCTTTGCATTGTATTAGTTCTTGGTGAGGTTTCTCACTTGATTATAGTAATCTAATGGATGATCTAGCTCTAGTTGTATTTCATCGTCATTTTAACGAGAATGCTTTGTAGTTTATGTTAGGAATCATGACCTCTAAACTGGTATGGTATTATCCACTTTGAGCAATATGCTTTCATGGTTTTGCTTTTGCCTTTCCGAAAAGGTCTTATACCAATAGAGATGTATTCATTCTTTATAAACTTATGATCATCCCCTTAATTAGTCAATGTGGGACTCCCTCCCAACAATCCTCAACAATCATCTCCTCGAACAAAGTACACAATAGAGCCTCCCGTGAGACATATGTAGCCCTTGAACAGCCTTTCCTTAATCGAGGTTCGATTCCTTTCTCTGGAGCCCTCGAACAAAGTACACCTTTTGTTCGAGTCACTTTTGACTACACCTTCGAGGCTAGCAACTTCTTCATTTGACACTTGAGGATTCTATTGACATTACTAAGTTAAGGGCATGACTCTGAGACCATATTAGGAAGCACAACCTCCATAATGGTGTTATATTGTCCACTTTGAGCCTAAGCTCTCATCGTTTTCCTTTTGGTTTCTCCAAAAGGCCTCATACCAATGGAGATATATTCATTACTTATAAACCCATTATCATCCCCTTAATTAGCCAATGTGGGACTCCTTCCCGACAGTCCTCAACCGTTTATGCTTTTAACCATCATATACACTTGTCAATGCAGTAAGAGATTTGACTAGACGTTATGGGTTAAAAACTTGTATTTGTCTCCTTACTGAGATATTAAGTATCAGACAGTTTTAGTTGTAAGAACATGTTAAGTGACCACCTGTCTGCTTTAAATATGAACATGTAGAGCTTGTTTTAAGTCCATTCTTTCATGTTTTTGCTGGAAAACTTGAATGTTTCAAAACAAATGCAATAAGTTGCTTTAAGTATACTGCAAACATCGATAGGGGACGACCAGTTTGACTCGAGCTATCCCATCTAATGCAATTGCAGGTGTAAATTCCATCCGAAATCGACGAAAATACGAATGAACGATCAAAAGGTGTCTCTCTTTCAGCTGAAGAAAGGTCATTTCATTGCTTAAACTGCCATCCATACCTCAGTTATTTGCATATAAGGTTACTTGTGATTGTGAACTCTTTGAGATTGTTCATTCTTTCATGATTAAAGTATATGTTGGCAGAGCATTCACACTTCTATTGCTTGTTCTTCTTTTTAGTTTGGTGGGTGGAAAGTTAATCTGAAAAGCTTGAATCATGTGATGGAATGGAAGAAGACAAGTTGTTATTAGGTAGAAAAACATGTAAAATGGTCTCTATGATTTGATAACGTCAAATCATAGAGACGGGATTATGACGTTGAAAATTATAGGAACTGAGTTCTAATTTCTTCAAATCACAACAACCAAATTTGCAATTCAACCTTTTTTTTAAGTTAGAATTTAGCTCCTATAGTTTCAAAACTTAGAAATTTTGCTGGTGTAGTTCGATAAAACGGTCATAAATAAGGGGATTTATGAAGATTTTATCAAATTACAGAGACTATTTGTAAAATTTTATCAAATCATATAGATTCAATTCTAATACTCTCGAAATCATAAAAACCAAATTTGTAATTGAAGGGACGTTTAAAAGGAGCTGACAAAAATGTGATGTATTAACTCCTAAGATGAAGATGCTTTCTTGTACGATAAATATTTAATTTTGGTTATATTATAGTCCAAATATAATGTGTATATCCCAAAGATCATTGCTTCAAGCTTCATTTTGCTATAACTATTTTTAATCTTAGCTTTATTCCTTTTCTTTCAACTACTTGGTTAGGTTTTGTGTAACAATAAACTAACTATTAATTTAAATTAATTCCAAGTGGAATTAGATTATATTGGTTCTAAGGATTGACCATATACACATTTTCTAAATAACCCAATATTAAACAGCTTAATGATTTTATTTTATTATATAGTTCGTTAAAATATATTGACACGATAATACTTTGTCAAAGATAATAGGAGTATTTAATTTATTTATCTAGACTAATTCTTTGCTTCAAAATAATAGAAATCAACCTTTCATAACTTCTTATTTAATATTTGACATTTTATTTTTTAATAAATTAATATTTGACTCTTCAATTTGTTTCTTTTAAAATATTTATTAAATAATTTCTTGCAAATATACAAAAATTTATTTAAAAAATAATTTTTATTTTTAATTATGGATGAAAGTGGTTAGAGCCATGTTCACACTTATGCCTATTTTTAAGGGGACACCCTTTTTCCCCAAGTAATTAATTAATTTTTTATATAAAAAAAATCTAAAAAATGGTAATTATTAATTTTATTTAAATTATAATTAAGAATAATTTCTCACTTTTTTTTTTGTGGGGTGGAGGGGTAAATTTACCGCTAGTTTTAGTAAGAATCCCAATAAATTAATTATTATGGTAATTAATATTTAAAATTCTATTTTTAATCAAATAATTCATTTTTTATTTTCATTTGCTTAGTTGCCAATTTTCAAATTAAGGCTGCTTTGACCTTTTTAGTCTCCTCATAAAGTTTGGTCAAACTTAACTCTATTTAATTTTATATCCTCATTTATATTTAGAAATTGCGTACTTGTTTTTTTTGTTTTTTTTTTAATTTTTATTTTCTAAAAAATTATTAAAAATAAAAAAATAATAATTATGTTTTAAAACTTTTAACTTGTAAAACTATTTATACTAATTTAAAATTATATATATATATATATATATATATTTTGAAAATTATGAATAGTGTGTTACAAGCTATTCTTGGGATCTTGGGAAACCGTAAAAAGATTAATAATTTATTTATTTTTATCTCGGAAGATTTGTTGATAATTTTTTTTTTAAAAAAAGGGATTTAATGGGTTTTGGTAGAATCCTACGGAAAATTGCAATCCTCACACTTAACAATCAAATATAAACAAAAAATAAGAAAGGCAGAGGCAAATTACAGAGGCAGTGAAGAATTTTTGTGATATCAAAATTCTCTCAAATCCCAAGGTCAGTGAATTCTCTTCGTTTTTCATCATTTTCTGGGTTCAATCCGTTTCTTTGTTTACAACCCAGATCAAAATTTCAATGATCCTTCATGTTTTTTTCTTTTTAATCATTCACTTTTTGTTTCTTGGTTCATCGGACTCTACTTTTTGCTTCTTCTTGGGTCAATTTCGATTTTCTCACCTGCTGTTTGGTTGCTTGGAAAAACAGAACAAACGTCGAGAAAATATTTGGTATTCATTGGTTTTTGTTGCAGTAGAGACATTTTGAAATTAAAAACTTAAACTATGTTAGTTTTAGTTCTATTCTCTATTTGAATGTCGGCTTTCGTTTTCGTCGTCTCGTTTTAAGATTTTGAGGTTTTATTTTCGTTTCCGTTTCAGCATTTTATTAGCAATCTATCATCGCTTCAATGCGAATTCCAAGTCGTTCTGTTCCGATTCTACTGATTCATATAGTTTTGCTTGATTGTCTGTTTAGTTGATAAACAAAATTCCAAATGCTTTCTATCTTATTGTTGTATTCTTGTTGAGCAATCCAGATTTGAATTATATTATTCAAACGTTTCAAGATTTCTATTGCCTTTTTATGTTCTTTTTTTTTTGTTTAATCGTATGAAATACTCTCGTTTATGTTGTTCTCTCTAATCGTTTCATATGAACTTCTGAAAATCTGTTTGTATGTCCTTCGGATCAGTTTGAGTAATTTCATTGCACATTTTCTTATTCTAGTTTCATTACATATGAAATACTCTCGTTTATGTTGTTCTCTCTAATCGTCATATGAACTTCTGAAAATCTGTTTGTATGTCCTTTGGATCAGTTTGAGTAATTTCATTGCACATTTTCTTATTCTAGTTTCATTGAGGTAGAATTTTGTGTTGTAATTCTCAAGCTTTTTTGCTGTTTCCCCTTGAAATGAACAGATAGTTTGCTCAGGAAATCAGTTCACGCATCAGCAAGCATGAGATTCAGGAAAGGAAGCAAAGTGGAAGTGCTAAGCAAGAAGGAGGTGCCTTCAGGCTCGTGGCGTTCGGCTGAGATTATTTCTGGCAGTGGTCACTATTATACTGTTAGGTATGATAAATTTGAGGGTGGGAGTAATCAAACTGTTGTCGAGAGGGTATCGCGTAAGGCTATCAGGCCTTGTCCGCCTTCTCTGGAAGTTTTAGAGAATTGGATCTCTGGCGATGTTGTGGAGGTATTCAATGATCGTTCTTGGAAAATGGCTATGGTTTCTGAGGTTTTGGGGAAGAACAACTATTTGGTTAGGTTACTTGGTTCTTCTAGTGAATTCAAGGTTTGCAAATTCGACATTCGGGCAAGAAGATCATGGCAAGATGACAAATGGGTTTTGATGCACAAGGTAGGTAGCATTTTGTTGATCACTTTTCAATTATAGCTGTTTTTGTTGTTTAACTGTCAAATATTTTTAAATAAGTTTAAAATTCGAGACGTGCTAGAAGTTATTGTATATTGTCTTGGTTTCACTTCACAATTTGTGTGTGTGACCGCCCAAGCCCACCTGTGTCCTCTTTCAGCTTTCCCTTTTGGGCTTCCCCTCAAGATTTTAAATGAGCCTCAAAGCCATACACCGTACAGTGTGCCAGCGTCTTCCTGGCTCCCGGGGGGGGGGGGGGG
>NW_019272045.1:2607186-2609815 GCF_002738345.1 Cucurbita maxima
GGGGGGGGGGGGGGGGGGGGGGGGATTGAGAGATCCCATTTCTGTTGGAGAGGGGAATGATACATTCCTTATAAGGGTGTGGAAACCTCTATCTAGTAGACAGTGTTTTAAAAACCTCGAGGGAAAGTCTGAAAGGGAAAGCCCAAAGATGATAATATCTGCTATCGGTGGGCTTGAGCTGTTAGCTAGTTCTTAAGTTTTGTTTTAGTAAAAGTCCTTCAATATTTAGTATAGTGTAACTTATCTTTTTTACGAATTGAGAACGATGTTTAGTTGAATTTTAAATTTTATTCAAAATTGAAGCATGTGTGCTTAGTGTTTTTTTTTTTTTTTGACTGAGGGCCCAAAATAGCAATTGAAAGCAATACTTTTCGTCTCCTTCATGCTATGTCGTCTCACATTTTTTCCAATGTTACTTGTGCACACAGAGGTCTGGCAATCACGGCAATGATAGCAAAGAAGATGCGAATGCAAGTCCTAGATTTTATGGTCTGAGCTCCCAAATTCAGAAATTCCAAAATGTTCCCAACTTAGACACTTGGAGAAGGGGATCAAACTATGAGTGTTCTCAAGCTGAAACAATGGGTAGAGCTGGCTTGAAATGTAGAACGTTGAAGAAGAAGCGAAGGTATCATAAAGTTGTTGCTCGAGATCCATCCACGTTGCACGAGCATGTAAAATCACTAGTTATCCAAAGAGGTATGCTGGGGGGAAACATTGGAAGTGCTTTGGATAGAACCATCATTTCTGAAATGAATTGTGATAGGAAGAAACAAATGGGCGTAGCTTACCATTCTTTTGCAGAAAACTTTGAACTAAATGATGCTGATAGAGCTACATGCTCTGTTGGTAGTTGCAGTGTCTCTAACAGTGATCACCGTGGGTTACGTTGTCGAGTTTCTATTGGCCACAATGAAGACACAGATGGTTCTACGAGTGATGCTGAATCTTTTTGTCATTTGGGATACAGAACTGACAATTTTCTTCTGTCCAGAGACGAGCCATTGGAAGCTGAAATCCATAGGTTAGAGTTACATGCCTATCGATGCACTATGGAGGCATTATATGCTTCGGGTCCTTTAAGTTGGGAAAAAGAATTATTGCTTACCGATCTACGTCTATCCCTCCATATATCAAACAATGAGCATTTGATGGAAATAAAAAACTTAGTTTCCACAAGTATTTCAAGTAGATGACAAGTAAAATGCACTTCTCTTCAAGTTTTAAAATTCTTATCTGTAGAATTCAATGATGATTCATGTGATTGTCCCTCTAATTGTAAAAAGCAGTATGAAAATGTTCTTTTATTATTTTACAACAGCTAGTGGTCTAATTTTGTAGTGTACAAACAGCTTTATTGAAGTTGAATTTATATTAGCTCATGAAAGTGTTGTGTTCTTCTCGTTGTCCATGTGTTCATACTATTACGGATGTTTATTTTGTTATATGCACAAGTCGGTTAAAGAAAAACGGTATTGTTACAAGGTTTTTGAGTTGCTTTGGATAGTTTTTGGATCGAATCCTTTCTTCACCTTTTTCATATGACCTTTTGCAGAGTCTATCCTGCGATAACTTTATCATCATCATTGTACCACTTGGAACTCTGCGATATTTCACTTGGGAACATAATCGATGCATTTGTTCCAGTGTTCGCCACAGTTCCTAATTGTGTAAATAAGATTATCCATTCTATTTGTATATACAACATGAAAGTTTTATTTACATTTCTTGTGAAGATGCATTGATTTCAGTTTATATGGGTTATTGCATCAATGCAATTGAGGACATGCTTGAGCCCGACATCCTTCTGCCTGTGGAGGATTAGACTCTTCTTCACGTCGGGGGGCTGATCGGTCTCGTTTCTCAATGGTTGAAGTTTGAAAGGTTGTACTTGAAACCTTAACACTTCTATATAAATGCACCTTTTTGCTATCAACATGATTGTGTTACATTTGTTAATTGTTGACATGAAACGAGCAATGAACTACTTTTACTAGTTTCATCTATTATACGTAAATCAGTTGATTCTTGCTACATGTCTCTGTCTCCAGGAGATCCTCATGAAAAAATCTTCAAAAAAGAAAAATAAAGAGATAGAAAGAGAGAAAGAAGCAGTCTAGAACATTGTTTCTAGGATCTGCAGATACTATTGTTTCACTGACCCTCATGACACTACGAACTGTCAATAGTTTAGTTAAGAGCCTCGTGTACAGTATTCTAAGTCGATGCATTTGATTTTGTCTCTAAGCGGACCGAGCTACCTGATAGATAAGGTAAGCTTGTGAAATGCTTGTCTTTTATCTTTTAACGACCCTGGTGGTTAGGTATTGAACGTCATGTTTTTCACTGGTTTATACCTCTACATCAGTTTATATATATACATAATGATTTAGACAAACATCTGCTAAAGAAGGGGAAAGAAGCTGACAATTTTTTGGTAGGTTTTTGAGAGATATCTGCACATCCATGTTCACTGTTATGTGTACACAAAATATTGTGTATCTAGCTATCAATTTTGGCTTTCAAATATGATCATATTCCTATCATAGCGCATCTGTTTCTCTTTGATGAGAATGTTGACTAAAAAGTCAGCAACTCCGGATTTGGGGGGCGGGGGGGGGGGGGGGGG
>NW_019272045.1:2610464-2650315 GCF_002738345.1 Cucurbita maxima
GGGGGGGGGGGGGGGGGGGGGGGGGGGGGGGGGGGGGGGGGGGGGGGGGGGGGGGGGGGGGGGGGGGGGGGGGGGGGGGGGGGGGGGGGGGGGGTGAGTTTTTCACCTTAGTAAATTTGTTCAGTGCAGGATTCAATTATGACAAGACAACCTGACAAAGAATACATGATCCAGGTAACATAAAAGTAATGGTTTCTGTTTATTCCTCCTTATGCATTGTATGTATATGTTTTTTCCCTTAGAGAAAAGGAAGGTTACTCGAGAAGGCTTGATGGTGTTCTTATGTGCATCCTGCAGAAATATCAAGCTAGAGATGTATGGTTCGAGCTCGGCGCTAAAGCAAGTGTAGAACTTGTCTCAAAGCTGTGGGTGGATTTCCCCACATAAGAAGTGAGCTTTGCTCTATAACTATCATGCCTGGTTTGAACATTTGAATCCAAACAAGCCTCATCTCATTATTAGCTTTTACTTTCTTAATTACTCTTCCTGTGCTGATCATGCCTTCTTTTGAGGAATTAGGAGTACCGCTGTTCATAATTGAGTTGCAAGTACAAATCACATTCATTTGTTGTTCTTTTGCACAGATGGCATCTATCACAATGATTTTTCCTCCTGTTTTATTTATTTATTTTTTACTTTTTATGTTCTTCATCTTCACTTGTGGTTCAATTTGACATTATTTCTCAACCCCGAAAATTCAGAATCTTGAGTATTCTTTTAGGATGAGCATTGTAGTAGCTGTTCGCTTTTTTGTAAGGTATAGTACAAGAATGCAAACCTTGTTTCTCAATTATTCTGGTCTCTGTTTGAAAATTTGCCTGCATGAAAACAAAAAACAAACAGGGTTTTTTTTGGTACTGATTAGTACTGATGGGGCAGCTTCCAGTTTTTCTTGCTATCATCTAGTGAATTGGTCTAAAACAGTGTGTTCCTGGTAATTCCTAGGTGACTTTCCCATCTGGTTGATTGTTTGAACTCAAGACATCTTCTTAAGTTTTCATGTTAGTTTGTTTGATGTCGTGAGCTCAAAAGACATGTTCAAATAGGTTTGTCTTCGAACATTTAAAATTTTGATTCATTTCTATATTTATTATAGCCAAGCCTACCGCTAGCAGATTTTGTTCTCTTTGAGCCTGCCTTTTTCGGGTTTTCCCTCAAGGTTTTTAAAACACATATGTTAGGGAGAGGATTCCAAATCCTTATAAAGAATGTTTCGTTCTCCTCTCCAACCGATGTGGGATCTCACAATCCACCCTTCTTTGGGGCCCAACGTCCTCGCTAGCATTCGTTCCCTTCTCCAATCGATGTGGGATCCCCCCAATCCACCCCTTTCAGGGCCCAGTGTCCTTACTGGCACACTGCCTCATGTCCATCCACTTTGGTGCTTAGTCTCCTCGCCTGATGTCTGGCTCTAATACCATTTGCAACAGCCCAAGCCCACCGCTAGCAGATATTGTCTTTTTTAGGCTTTTGTCCTTTTGGGCTTCTCCTTAAGGTTTTTAAAACACGTTTGTTACGGAGAGTGTGAAAACCTTATAAAGACTGCTTCGTTCCTCTCTAACTGATGTCGGATCTTACATTTATCCTTTTGATATTTGAAGCTACTTTTAATCCTTACCATTAAAACTTTATCCCTTAGTAAAATGACCCAAATGGATAATAATAGATAAAGTTTAGGGACTGGATCCAAAACTCTAGAACTTTAGGGGCAAAAAATGATGGTATAAAAGATTTATAAAACATTTAATGTTTGAAGTAGGTGAGATTTAAGGGATGTGAAATTGAATATGAAGAACCACAATGCCTAACCATCCAACCAACAAGATAGTAAAAACCCCACTAAGTTTTGTTGGGCCAGCAGGTGTAGTCTAATCAATGCATTGTTTGTAACAGTCTTTATTGCAACCAAGCCTATTGTGCCACTATAACAAAGTCTTACTTATGCCCTCCCCCTTCATAAACAGCCTTTTAGTGCTCCATTAATGGTACAGGTAATCCCATTCAGTGGACTCTTGTTTTGTTTTTCACTATACAAACTTTATTCGAAGTATAGCTAAATTAGTTAAGGTATTGTACCTTCGACTTAAAAAAACTTTACAGTATTTTGTACTCTTTCGGTTTGATCCTTGAGATGAGTTCTTGCTGTTTTATTTTTACTAGATATTTGTATGAAACGTACGAAATAACTTTATACTCGTACAGTTTCTTGATCTGTTTGATCCTTGAGATGAGTTTTTGTCATTGCTGTAACGCTGAGTTTTTTGGTCTGAGTTCTTGTCGTTTCATTTAGTCGGGTCGAAGTGTAAAAGAAAAAGAAAAAGAAAAAGAAAAGGAGTGAAAGGGAGTAGGAATAATGAATGATTGGCACATGGGAGTTTGGTGAGTGATAGTTTAATCACATCTTTTCATGAATATTGGGGAAGAAGAATAAGAAGAATAAGAAGAAGAAGAAGAAGAAGAAGATGATGATGAAGATGATGATTCTGTTTAGAAACAGGGAATTGGGTGCTGAGAGAGGCCTTAGCCTTAGCTGTTTGTAGGCTATGCAGGTGGAATTGTCATCCAGTTAACCAACAGAGCCCCAAGTTTTGGCTAAAATGAGCACTGCATTTATGTGGCTCCACGAAATCCTCTCCTCTTGTCTCGCTTCCTGCTCTTCATCATTGCTATTCCCATGTGCTTTTGCCTCCCACACACTTAGAAAGAGAGGGAGAAACATCCCGAAACAGCCCCTCACCTCAAGTGGTATGACGGTATGACGTTTTATTCTATTCTGGTTCAAATCTTTGATCTATCTGTCGAGAGTTTATGTCTTAGTTAATTGAATTATATTCAAGTTGATTAAAAGACTCTATTTAGTCCTTATAGAAATTATTGTCTTAATTGATGGATTTGTTTATTCTATTCATATTCAAATTTTTTATCTATTGTCAAGAGTTTGTGTTCAAGTTGATTAAGTGACTCTTTAGTCCCATTGTAGTAATTATTGCCTTAATTGATGGGTTTGATACGTTGTTTTGTGAAAAAAAAATGGTGTTAAACGAGTCATTAGTATAGCTGAATCGTAATACAATCCTAGTTCGAGTGGTGATTTGGTACGAGTGATTCATTACGAGAAAATGATTGCATCGATGTCTAGACAAGGGGTCATTAGATTGTTGTAGAAAGTGATGTTTTAATTTTGGTCTTAGATCAAGTGAATTATTGGTGAAAAAAATGCTTACTTTGATGGTCTTAAATGCAAGTGTATTATTGTGAAAGAAATAAGGCTAATTTGGTACAACTATATCTTACTTTTAAGGACTTATTTGTGGAAAGTGATGTTTTAATGAGGGGATTTGGATCCATAGATAAATAATTGTCGAACACGTCTTAAATATGAACGTCCTTTTATGAAAATGTATTAATGGGTCATTTTGTACAACTGTATTCGTTATGGATAATGACAATTTTATTCATGGTTCTAAATCAATCAGGTGATCTATTATAGAAACAAATCATTGTTTCGATTCTCTTAAAATATGATCATGCTAGACGGATACTAGTACTGCTGAAAATATGATAGCGCGATGTTTAAGAACAGATATCAGTGTTATTGAAATATAGATGTTAGTACTGTTATAAACATGATATAAGAACGAAGAATGTAGTATTGAGATATCAATATAGTTGTACTAAAATCGAAGCTTATAAATGAGGCAGTTGTGTTCTGATCGTACAAAATTACGAAACTAAGTATAAATCCGATGAACCTATTCCAACCTATCAAATAACTACGAATATAAATAGTCATAAAGATGCATGTCCTTTCTCATTTATTAGCAAAGATAAGATTTCTCTTCCGCTCAAACCTATTTAATTGGAGACATTGAACCCATTACTAAAAATTTCATAAATAAATAAATAAATGGAAATTAATTTAATTAGGTCTCATAACTTTAATTATTTATAAAATGAGTGAGATTTGCATTAATTTCCAAGTAAAATAGAGCTGTCATCATCCAGCTCATTTCCTTTGGTTTCAAGTGTAAATTAAAAAAAAAAAATTAAAAAAAAAATTAAAAAAAAGAAAAAAAAGTATTTATTATTTATTTATTTTATTAAAAAATGGTAAAAATAAGCAATAAAATAAGGAATATTAGAATGTTGATTTTGTCTTGTAGTGAAGGAGGAGGAGACAAAGGCTTTGATATTAATGTGGAAGCATGCCAACTTAGACAAACCCATGAGTAAGGGAGAAGGGTTGTATTAATTAATTAATTAATTAATTAATTAATTAATTAAATTAAATTTATAATTGATTTATTAATTAAAATAAGTCTAAGGTTATGAAGTCATGAGTGAAAATAATAATAATAATACAAAATATATATTGAAAAAGTGAAATTATCCAAATTACTTGCATGTGATAATATTGGTATTTTTAATTTAAAAAAATTCAAAAATAGTATAATGAAAATAATTAGAGTCACATGCTATTGATTATTTTAGTCAAAATTAGGGTTTAATTAAGTAAAAGATTAATGGGAATAAATTTAATTAATTAATTTATTTATTTATTTAGTTTTAGTAAGCACACTTCATTTGGGGAGTATCAAACAAACCCTAAAGCTTAGAGCTTTTGTCTTCAAAAGAGCGTGGAAGATCCCAAAAGCTAATATTCAAAACAAAGAATGTTTCTATCAAATCTTTTCTTATATTCTATCTTACTACTCGGTTTCTCAAAATCCCCGAAATCCTGATAAAGTGAATTTAAATATCTGACTTGACTTAAATGTGTGAACGTTAGTCAGTTAAGCTATACTCAAGTTGATATAATGCTACGAAGAATTTGCTCTTTTTTAAGTCAAAATGTTAATAAGATGAGTGATTTGAACGACACACCTGAGAAAATTCATTCCTTTTCCTTAATTTTCTTTAGGAGTGGTTATATGACTTGAGACCCGAGCAATTTGGATCACTCAACCCATCTCAAGTTAGATTTTTTTCTTTTTTAGTTAGGTCGAGTTGAATTCTTGAAAAATTGAAAATTCAGCTCAATTCACGGGTTGGTACTTTGTTGGTCGAGTCAACTCGATCAATCCGAAGATATGTTTCACAACCCAACTCAATCCAACCCTATCTTAAGTTGAAGATTATTATGAATATTAGGAATATTTGACCTTTCTGTTAGTTAGTGATGCATTGTGACTTGTGAATGTTTTATTTTTTAGTTTTATGAGAATTTAGTTGTTAATGTAAAATGTATAGTTGATAAGTGAAATTTTTTTAAATAATTATGAAAATGAACAACCAGATGATCAAACTTAACCAAACTCGAAAACAGAGGGTTGAATTGAGTTGTATTGTGAATCCTATTCAGGTCACTTTTCGAATCATTCGGGTCATCAACTCAACCCAACCCAACCCATGTACACCTATAAATTTCTTATCTCGTAAAAAGTAAGACACGATAACTTTTTTTTTTAAACCATTTTGAATAAGTTGGCATGAGATGTCTTTTGTTTGCTTCAAAAAGAAAAAGTTTTTACATTCTTTTCTTATTGAAACAAGTGAGAAATAAAGTGATGCCTCTTGATTTGGTGACAAAAAGTACAAAACCACAAGAGACCAAAGTGGTTTATATAATATTATCATTGGAGATTGTAAAAGTTTGGTAAGGAACTCCAAGCACAAAGTAACTTTGACATTGAAATGAGAGCTTGGGTTCCTTTTGTGGATATCATGAAATGGAAGGACATGCATCAATCCCTCTTAAGTTGATATCAATTCTTAACCATGAAACTAAGCAACAACCCCACAAGTTTGCATTGTCAATGGGAAAATTTGGTAACTTTGAATACAAAAAGAATATACAATTTTAAGTTTGAATGAAATGAACTAAGACGCGACACAACAAAACACAAGAAATGGGTGAAAAAATTTACATACAAATGAGGGAGAAATGGAGAGGAGGGAACCTAACTTCTTAGTCTCTCTAAAACCCTAATTCAAAGCATAAACTTACATGCCAATAGAGGGAAGGGAATAAAGAACAAAAAACAAAGGCATGAGGTTAGTTTTGGATGATGAAGACAGTCACTAAGTTTGGTTCTAATTATGTAGTGTGAGGGTACTTTGGACATTTCACTTGGAATGGATGATATTTGAGGTGGTGTGATCATGATCGTTGATCTTGTGGGATCGATGGAGTGGATAATTTTTGGAAGATAATTGGTGCGCCATATCGTGGATAAAGTAGCATCTGTACTGCTGGTGCGTGCTGATAAGAAGGTCCCAATCGAAAGGAGAATCTTTGAAGTATGATTGCAAGAGCCAATTTTGCTTGCAATATAGCCAAGTTTTGGCCGATACAGGTTCGAGCTCCAAGTCCAAATGGAATGAATCCAACTCGATGATTGGCTGCCCTAGCCACTCCTTCAGTAAATCTCCCTGGATTGAACTCATTCACATCATTCCCCCATATCTTTTGATCATGATGGACTGCTAAAATTGGAATCAACAGTTCAGTGCCACGAGGAATCATGTAACCACCAAGCTCCACGTCAGCTTTTGCTTGTCGAATAGTTGCCACTGTCGGTGGGTATAACCGTAACGATTCATTGACAATCATACTCAACTGCAGATTAGATCACAAACATAAAATAAGTCACAAAACACAAATTACCAAAATACCCTTGTCCACAATCTACCATCAAGTAAATGACAATTTTGCCCTTTCCCCATATCTAGCCCCTCCAAGTCCAAATTAGAGACAGCCCTAACGTTTTAAGTATTTTAATCTTAACTAAACCCATCAAATCACTACTTAAATGCAATTTTCTTTTCTACAAAAGGATTGCTATCCAAATTATTCATCATGACATCAACATTTTAACCCAAAAAAAATGGCCTAAAAATCCAATAATTGAAACCTAAAACCAAAATCAAATCAAATCAAGAAGATCAATGACTAGAATGAGGAAAGAAAAAGGTGGCCGATTGATTATTGTGAGTAAACAAAACGTACCGTTTTAAGCTTTGTAATATCATCTTTGGAGGGTATGTCACGTGCTCCACACTCCCTTAGTACCTCATCACGTGCCTTTACCTGCCATTGTGGGTGCATGGCCATGAGGATCATTGTCCACGTCAGCAAATTGGATGTGGTCTGTTTGCCAGCAAAGAAGAACCCCTTGCACTCTTCAACAATGTCATTAACAGTGATAGTTGATGAAGGAGAAGTGTTTGATGCCCTTATCATTAGCCCTAGTAAATCCTTTGAGCTCTCGATCGAGCTCTCCCGACGTCGGTCGATCAGTTTCAACAACGATTTCCTTATTTCTCGATCCAGTCTCCACGAATTCACGTTCGTTCTTGTCGGTAAGAATCTAACGTACATCCGAATCGTGCATGTTAAATTACTAATCAATGAAACTATCGAGCGTTGTTAATTAATGAATCGAACCGTTGAGTAGCGGGAGTACCTGTAGCCAGGGATGAAAACTTTCTCAAAGGCTTGAGAAGCAAGGACCATTTGTTGAGCTTGTAAGCGAAAAATGGCTTTTCCATCTTCATAGCTGGAGCCAAAGGCGGTCCTAGTGATGACGTCTTCGGTTAGGGTTTGGAACCATTCGGAAACTTCAATTTCCACCTCACCGGAAGCTGCTGACATTGCTGACCATTTCTCCAACATTTCCACGACACTTTTTGCCATCACTGGAATCAACAACTAATCCAAAAAAGAGAAGAAAAAATCATAAAAATGTGAAAAAAAAGACATTTTTTTTCAATACCCATTTGAGAAAATTCAATTTTTTTACGACCCCATATGAGAAAATTCAATTTTCTTACGACCCCATTTGAGAAAACTGAATTTTTTCACGACCCCATATGAAAAAATTGAATTTTTGCACGACCCCATTTAAGAAAATTGAATTTTGTTACGGCCCATTTGAGAAAATTGAATTTTTTCACGACCCCATTCGAGAAAATTCAATTTTTTTACGACCCATGTGAGAAAAATGATAGAGAGGGAGAGAGAAATAGAATAAGAGAGGTACTTTGAGATTGTCCATGTGGAAAGAAGGAGAGATGATCTTGCGATGAAGAGCCCATTTTTGGCCTTTGAGGCTGAGGAGGCCATCACCTTCTAGCTGTTTAACCAGTGGGTGAGGTTCATTTTTCTCACAGAATTCTGATTTTGATGTGAAGATTTCTCGAATGAGGTCCGGATCAGACACCGCTAATCTCACCGTCGGCCCGAACCACACCAAAAATTTCGAACCTATTAGACACAAAATCAAATTCGGTCAGGTAGGGAACAAATTTTAGGTGGTAAAAGTGCTTTTGGACAGTGTTTTTCAATGAAAAAAAAAAGACAACTTTTAAAGAGAAAACGAGAGGGAAGCTTGAAAAGAGCCAAAACAAACAAATGGAAGCTAAAATCCTCGCAAAAAACACGAAAAAAAACAATTGTGTAGAAAAATTTCAACAAAAAAAACCAAACATCCACCAAAAAAGTGGCAAATTCTAGAGAGAGAGAGAGAGAGAGAGAGAGAAACAGTACCATAAATCTTCTTCCAGTGATGATAAAACGGAAGAACACGAGGAAGAATGTTATGAGAAAAATTAGGAAAAGAATGATCAGAAGAAGCTTTAATCATCATTCCGACAAGTTCCTTAACATTTCCGATGAAGAAACGATAAGGAGGTCCTCTAATTCCTTGCCGGAAAAAATGGTCTTCGATTTTCCTCGGCCGCCACCATAGCACCACCGCCGCTCTCAGCGCCACCACCACCAAAAAACAGCCCAAAATCGAAACTTTAATCCACTCCAAAACGCCACCCACCATCTTGTTGTTGCGAGGATTTTGGGTTTTGGGACTTCCTGTTTATAATGCCTTTCTACCTTTGTGGGTTGGGTTTTAAATACTCCAAAGACAGCGAAATTAGGAGAGAGAAAGTATGAGAGAGAAACAACCGCTTGGCCACCGCCGTAGGGGCCGCCATTCCAATTCCAAGGGTCAACTTTAGAGATAGAGGCTCTATAAATCTTCTTATTGCAAAATTCTACAAATTTTCTAAACTAAATTATTATTATCTCATAGTATGTTTTTTTTTTTTTTTTTTAATTTTTTTTTTCTTTAAAAAGAGATGAGAAATTGTTTGTGTAAATCCTTACATCAGTTGGGGACGGAAACGAAGTATAAATATCTCTCTAGCACATGTGTTTTAACACTATGCAAAGCGGACAATATCTGCTATTAGTGTGCTGTATTACAAATGGTATAGAGACAAACGCCGAGCAATGTGCCAACGAGTACGCTAGGCCTCAAAGGGAACCAGCGAAAACGTTGAGCCTTAAAGGGGAAGAGGGGGATGGATTGTGAGATCTCACATTGTTGGAAAAAGGGGATAGTGAAAGAGATAAGAATAGATAGAATAGATGAATGTTTCAGTGCTTTATTATTGTCTACTGATGTTTAGAGGGTTACACAATTTCAGTATTTATAGCTTATACACTGGACTATAAATAATAAATCATGTAAATCTAGATAAATTCAAATCTACTACCAATCTCCTAAAATCTTCTCAAATCTACTACCAATCTTCTAAAATCTTGTTAGTTTGAATATTTGAATCATATCTCAACTACTTTAAATCGTATCTTCATTTTGAATACTTTGAATCATATCTCAACACTCCCCCTTGATTCAAAGTTGCAGATGTCAAGTACAGAGCTTTTCTTTTGACAAGACCTTCGTAAATATGTCTGCTTTAACCCATACAATGTCTGTCTCAGCTTGTATACCTTTGTTTCTTTGTCTTCCTTTATGAATTCCTCTGGTGGTGTTACATAAACCTCTTCTTGTAAATCTCCATAAAACTTTTCGTTTGGTAGGTCAACCATATCCCATGTTCCAAATTTCTTAACGGACTACATCTCTACTGCCATGACTTTCTTCCCGTCTTCTTTTTCAGTTGCTTCTTCATAATTCATAGGGTCTGAAATAGTAAGAGCAAATTGACATGATGCATATATGTCAGCTAAGGATTTATACTTTCTTGGAGGTGTCTCATCTGAAAGTTTTTCAAGAGAAGAATTGCTGTTTAGTGATGCTGGAGATGATGAATTTGACACACTTTCCGTTGTAGTGGAGGCACTAGGAGATGCACTGGAGTTGACCCTTGTCTCTTCATTTGGAGAAACTTCAACTGTAATCTTTTGTTGCTCCTGTTCTTTACTCCAATCCCAACTCACGTTTTCATTAAATATTACATCCCTTCTAACTAAAATCGTTTCACTGATGGGGTTGTATAATTTTTGTCTTTGATTGAGTACAATAGCCAATGAAAATGCATTTTTTTTCAGATTTTTCATCAAGCTTTTGACGAATTTGAGGATGTTTCAAAGCATAAGCAACACAACCAAAGATTCGTAAATGACTTACAGATGGTTTCCTTCCATGCCATGCTTCATAAGAAGTTTGATTCATAACCGCCTTTGTTGGTGAGATGTTTAATAGATAAACAAATGTTGCTACGGCTTCTGCCCAAAATTGGTTTGGAAGTCTCCTTGCTTGTAACATACTTCTTACCATCTCCACAATAGTTCGATTTTTTCGTTCCGCAATTCCATTTTGTTCTTGAGTGTAGGGAACTGTTAATTCCCTTTGGATGCTCTCTTCTTCACAAAACAGATTGAACTCTTTAGATATGAACTTGCCACCTCTGTCTGTTCGAAGAACTTTAATGTGACAGCCACTTTAGTTCTCTACCATAGCTTTAAAAATCTGGAACTTCTGAAAAGTTTCTGACTTATGTTGTAGGAAGTAAACCCAACTCATGCGACTATAATCATCAATGAATAGTAAAAAATATATACTCCCACCCAAGGACTTCGTTTGCATTGGCCCACATAAATCAGCATGAATTAGTTCTAGACAATGTGAATTCCAATAGGAAAGGACTTCCTAGTCTGCTTGCCATAAATGCATCCTTCACGTAAATTAGTTGAGTCAATTCTTGGTAATCCGAAAACTATACCTTTATTCCTGAGTATTTTCAGGCCGTTCATATGAAGATGTCCATATCTGAGATGCCATAATGTTGAGTCATCTTTCGTGCTAGCAGCAAGAGCAAAATCCTCCATGTTAGAAATATCAAGTGGAAACATCTTATTTGAAGTCATGGCAATTTGAACTTTATGGTCTGATTTCTTATGTGTAATGACACATGTGTTGTCATCAAATAGAATTGAATGTCCTCTGGTCATCAATTGTCCAACACTCAATAAATTATACCTTAAATCAAGTACAAATTGAAAATTATCTAATTGTTTTATCTTACCATGACTGGTTTCGACTTTCACTCTACATTTTCTCTCAACTTGCATCTCTTTTGTGTTTCCAAGTTGCATCTTAGTTTTTTGCGTCTCATCAAGCTCTTTGAATAAAGATTTAGTGCCTGTCATATGGTTCGAGCATCCGCTAACAAACCATAAGTCACCCTTTTTTGGATTAGTATCCATGCACGCCAGTTTTTCTTCTTCATTCTCTGCTGCAAAATTCATTCGTTGATTTTTATACCAACAATCAGATTTTGTGTGCCCATACCTTCTGCAATGGTAACATTGTATGACATTCCTTTGTTCATTGAATTGTCTCTGTCCATCACTTCTCCATCTACCCCTGTTATCACGACCACCATGGAAGCTGCGAAATCCTCCTCTTATATGACTTCTACCTGCTAAATGAATATTTTCTCTTTCGTTGTTTGTTGTCTCCTTCACCTGTAGTGCATTTTCTTCGTTCCTTTCTGATGCTCTATTGATTCTTGCCTCATGGGCCTGAAACGATCCCATCAGTTCATCAACGGAGAGTATAGATAGATCCTTAACTTCTTCTATGGCAGCCATCACATGGTTAAACTTTGGAGTCAAGCTCCTCAACACCTTTGCAACAATTGTTTCGGTTGAAATTTTCTCTCCATAGGTATGCATCTGACTGACTATTGTCATTGCTCTTGACAAAAAATCAGCAATTGATTTGTCATTCGTCATGAGTAGAGTTTCAAAATCACGTCTTAGAGATTGCAATTTCACTGTTATGATTTTTGAATTTCCCTGAAACTCATTCTGCAGAATTGACCATACTTGCTTTGATGTGGTTGTTGCTGCAATTCGTGAAAAAATAGTCTCATGAATTGCTTGCTGAATAATGAACAGAGCGTTGACATCATTTTTCTTGGTTTCGCTTAGTCTCTCCTTTTCTTCAATTGTGGGTTCTGATATATCAACAAACCCGTGCTCCACCAAGTTCCATAGCTCCTGCGATCTGAGCAAGAACTTCATCTTGATGCTCCACCACTCATATTTCTCACCATTAAAGATTGGTAACAATGGTGCAAAGAAAGAAAAACCAGCTATTGCCATTTTTTGTTTTGTGAAAGAAAATAATCACTCGCTCTCGTGTCGAACGAACTTGGCTCTGATACCAAAATTAGTTCTGATACCAAAATTGTTGGAAAGAAGGGATAGTGAAAGAGATAAAAATAGATAGAATAGATGAATGCCTGCATTATTGATGTTTAGAGGGTTACACAATTCCAGTATTTAGAGATTATACACTAGACAGTAAATCATGTAAATCTATATAAATTCAAATCTACTGCGAATCTCCTAAAATTTTCTAAAATCTTGGTAGTTTGAATATTTGAATCATATCTCAACTACTTTAAATCATATTCATATCTTCATTTTGAATACTTTGAATCATATCTCAACACACATCAGTTGAAGAGGGGAACGAAACATTTTTTTATAAGAGTGTGAAAATCTTTCTTAGTTTTAAAACCGTGAGGTTGACGGTAATATGTAATAGGCCAAATTGAACAATATCTACTCGCGGTAATAGACACATTTTAAAATCGTGAGGCTGAAAGTAATACGTAAAAAACCAAATCAGATAATATCGCATTTTAAAACGGTGAAGCTGATAATGACATGCCGCCGTTAGATTAATAAATAATATTAAATTAAAAAGCAAATAAAAACAATGAAAATGGGATTTTAAATGATGGCCAATAAAACAACAAAATTATAATTTTAAATCCATTATATTACTCTACTCTTAACCACAAAATTTTAATTTAATTTGAAATTACTAATTAATACAACATTTAATTAATTTTTTTTGTCATCCCACAATAAATATGTGGAACCAACTAAGGTCAAATATGCAAAATAATTAATAGAAAAGGCTATTTATTTAATATTGACAAATATTTATCTCTAATTATACAAATGAGTTAAATAAAGTATTATTATTATTATTATTTTTTTTTTTGTGTAAATGTAGGACATTCTAATTAAAAAACGTGCCCCATTTTGTAATATGGTACTTTGTTGGGGGAATAAATGCAATTAATTATTTCAATTTCCCAAGAGAAAAAAAAAATTCAAAATTTTTATTCTATAAATATGTAATAAATGATCAAATTGTCTTTATCTTAAAATAATAAATTTATTAAATTTCCTTTATATTTAATTATAAAAATATTTTTAATTATTCTATTTTTATGGATATTTTGGGTTTAAAATTTTAATGGATTTTTTTAAAAAAATTTTATTTTTTATTTTTGAGGTGTTCTTTAAGGAATGATTGGGAGATGACAGAGCAGCATGAGTTGTGAATTTTGATTCATATACCTAATTAGGATCTTTTTCATGCTGTTTTTAATTAATTATAATATTATATGACCATTTTTTGGACCATAAAAAAAGGGATATTATCAAAAAAATTCAATTATAATGGGGTTTTTAATTATTTGATTTCATTTGACTTTAATGAATTTAAATGTTAATATTTAATATTTTTTATATTTATTTAATTAAAGAAAATTAAAATCTAGTATATTCATTTGGGTTAGATAAGGACAAAAATATGAATTTTTCTTTTAATTATTAAAAGCATTTATATATGTAACCTTATGTAACATTCTTTCGAGTTGATCTAAAAGTATGTGTGGAAGCAGCCTACGCTTCAAAACTCGGAACGAAAATAGTGAAATATTAGCTTTCATTCTCTTTTATTTGAGGAAGCTTGTGCCTAAAACAAGGTCTAGCTGCAAGAGAATGTCAATGAAGACCCTAGTGAATATATTTTTTTAATAATATATACGTTTAACTTTCGTATTATAAAAAAAAAATCTTTTGATAACTCTCTTATGTGAGATCCCACGTTGGTTGGAAAGAGTAACAAAACATTCTTTATAAGTGTGTTGAAACCTCTCTCTAGTAGACTCGCTTTAAAAATCGTGAGGCTGATGACAATACATAATAGGCAAAAACAGACAATATGTGTTAATAGTGGGCTAAGATTATTACAAATGATATCATAGCTAAACACTGGTCAGTGTGCTAGAGAAGACGTGAGCCCCTAAAAGGATAGATTGTGAGATACAGTATTGGTTGGAGAGGAGAATAAAACATTCATTACAAGGGTGTGAAAACCTCTTCCTAATAGACACGTTTTAAAAACTGTGAGACTGACGACAATATGTAACGGACCAAAGCGGACAATATCTGTTAACTGTAGGCTTAGGCAGTTACACCTTTTGTTCGAGAGAAAAAATGATGGTTCAATCTTCATTCTTTATATATCTGATAAAAATCGACAAAGACAACAAAACAAGTCTTGAATACAGAATTCGAGACTCAAATAGGAGCGAGTAAACATTCGGGAAGTTCAAAAACTAAAACAACGAACAAATTAGAAGTAACTGAAGCTAAACACAGTCGATATCAAGTATATAATTTTGTTCGAGACATTAATACATTGAAATGGGTTCCAACCTTGTGGTTCCCTCCTCAAAAAAAGATGTGTTTAAAAGAGAGAGAGACACAAAGGAGGTTGTCGTTTTGGAATGTTGCTCTTAAATTAGAGCACATGAGAACAAGGGTGTCTACTTTTAGGGTTTGTTTGTGTGGTTTAGGTGGGGAAATATGCTATGTAGTTGACCCAACATTGGGGTACCCACACAAAGGCATCTATCCCTAATCTTGTCCTAATAATACCAAGACATCTTGGGACCCCATGCCCCTTCACCAATATGGGTCCTATGCCTTTAAATTTTTAACGCCAACACATTAATATCATATATCACCTAAACTTATTTCTTACGTCCTTATGCTTTAAATTCATCTCGAACAAATTCACAAACAACTTTTTTCTTCGATTTCAATCAAAAGAGAAGTCTTTTAGCAAGTATGCATAGCTAGATCTACGAATTTTACAGGGTAGTATATCGAATTTTCTTTTAACTGAAAATTTAGAAATAGACGAAGATTAAAGAGTCGAGACCCACCAATTGTTTGGTCAAAAAATACATGAAATACTCGAGAAAACACAAATCCTAAAAATGAGGAGGCACAAACAAATTACAAAGGTACATAATTTGTAAGAAAGAAAACAAGGGCATGTGACTAAAGTATATATAAACATTTATAGGGTTCAACTAGGACAATTATTTTTTTAGTAGTGTTATTATATGCTACAAATTTGTCACAAATTATGTAAATACATAAAGGGTTATCCTTATTTTGAGCATTTATTCGAGCATAAGTCTTATAGTTGTCAAAAATAATCTATTTGTTCGACTAATAAAATATTTTATTTTCTTTGTTTGTATCACCGAGACACTCGAAGAGCACAATCTGCATCTGCATATTTGTGTTTACCGAGTCCCAGTGACACTTGAACAGTCTTGTGCCTCTCCAGAAAGTGGAAGAGCCAAGCTCATTTGAAGAAGCGACTGGCCTGAAAGAGTGGGGCGATGAAAGAGTGGGGCGATGAAAGAGGAGATTTCTGCCTGACCATGGCTCACGAGCTCCAACTACAAACTGCTTCCAAAAGAAAGGGGAAGAACTGTCACAGTGGAGGATCCGAAGGAGGCTTAAGAAGTCAAAAGCTAGCCATCCTCGAAGGGAAATGAGTAGAGAAGTCAATGCACGAGATCCCGGTGCTTTTGTAATTATTATTCAAAATTATAGAATTACATAATAATTTAATTATTTTTTTTAATACCAATTTGAGCATATTTCAGTGAGATTTATATATATACACTCAAATATTAATTTTTTTTTTATTTAAAAAAAAAATGAATGCTCATTTGAATGCCTTCTTTAAAGAGGAAAACTCCAAAAGAAAAAACAAAATTGAAGCTTGGATAATGATATGATGAAGGCATTTATTTTGCTGTTACCAAAAAATGGCATATATATATATATATATGTATATATTTATTTATTTATGTAATATTATTTATTTATTTTTCTTTTCCACCTCATGATTAGGAAATAAAAATCATTCAATAAAGGCAGCTGCCGACCAATTTTCATTACTGTGGAGTGGGATCCCTTCCCTTATGCATACTATTTGTCACTTTCTTACACCTACCTTTTTCAATTTTTTTTAAAATTATAAATTTAATTAGAATTTAATTTTTATGAATCGTTAAAATTTTATAAATATTTTAATTTTTAACGTAATCGCATATTTTACCTTAAACTATTTCTAAAAATAAAGATTATAATATGGTTTGTAGAGATAATTTTCGTTTTTAGAAACAGTTCAAAACAAGTAGCATGATCATGTTCTAACTAATGTAGGACAATAATGAGTTATTAGATGGTGGATCTGAATTTCAAATTCTATTATGAATTCTGTGACGTTACAAAATCGTAGAAAGAATAGAAAGAACACAATATTAGAGCCTAAGCACAATTCTAGCATATATTGTCCGTTGTGGCCCGTTACGTATTGACGTCAACCTCATGGTTTCAAAACGCGTCTACTAGGAAATGGTTTCTACACCCTTATAAGGAATGTTTCGTTTCTCTTTCTAATCGATGTGGGATCTCACAATCCATCCCTTGGGGTCTAGCGTTCTCGCTCGTACACCACCTGGTGTTTGGCTTTGATACCATATAACAGCTCAAGCTCACTGTTGCTAGATATTGTCTGCTTTGACCAGTTACGTATCGTTATCAACCTCATAGTTTTAAAACACGTCTACTAGGAAGAGGTTTTCACACCCTTACAAGGAACGTTTCATTCCCTTTTATAACCAATGTGAGATTTCACAATCCACCCCTTAGGGTCTAGCGTTCTCATTGGCACACCACCTAGTGTTGGGCTCTGATGCCATGTAACAGCCCAAGTCCACCGCTAGCAGATATTGTCTACTTTGACCCGTTACGTATCGTTATCAACCTCATGGTTTTAAAACGCATCTACTAGGAAGAGGTTTCCAACCCTTACAAGGAATGTTTCGTTCCCCTTTCTAATCCATGTGAGATCTCACAATCCACCCCTTGAGGTCTAGCGTTCTCACTGACACACCACCTAGTGTCTGGCTCTGATGTCATATAACAGCCTAAGCCCACCACTAGCACATATTGTCCACTTTGACCCATTACGTATTGTCGTCAGTCTCACGATTTTAAAACGCGTCTACTAAGAAGAAGTTTTCACATTTTAATAAGGAATGTTTCGTTCCCTCTGTAATCGATATGGGATCCCACACATAAAGTCGGGATTTCTAGAAAGCTATTGGATTGTAGGAACCAAATCAAGTTTGAAATTATATGTTGATGAGTAGATAAAGGCACTAAAAGCTTGATTTAACTCCCAAAGAGCATGCGTTATCCCCTTACTACTAAAATTAGGTCAAAATAGCATTCTTAGATATGGAGGGGAGGGGAGGGACCCCCATTTCTTTATTTTCCCAATTTTGATTGGGAGATTAATGATGTAACCCCATCTTCCCCTTTTTATTATTATTCTTTTCTCCTTTCTTTTTATTATTATTCTTTTCAAATATAAGATATAGTGAAGAAAAGTTTGTGGATAAAAATTAGGTCATTAATTTTTGGAGGATAAATTAATTCTTCATAAGTATAATTATAATAATTGTCACCTTTCCAAATATTTTAATTAAAAAAATCCAAATACGTGCAAAGGAGGATCTGAGATTGATTACGTGTACCAACAAAGAATTGATAATTAATGTCTATACCAACAGAGTGTATCTTCTTTTTCAGTGGCTCAATCATTAGAAAAATTTATGATTAAGAGTGATTAGCTTGAAACAATTTTATGTTGGTTGATGTGAGATCATCTTACATCGGTTAGAGAGAAGAATGAAACATTTCTTATAAGGGTCTAGAAGTCTTTCCCTAACATACGCGTTTTAAAAACCGTGAAGCTGACGACGATATGTAACAGACAAAAATGGATAATATATGCTAATGTTGAGCATGGACAATTACAAATGGTATTAGAGTAGACATCAAGCAGTGTGTCAGCGAGGACCTTGGGCCTCTAAAGAGGTGGATTGTGAGATCTCACATCGGTTGGAGTGGAAACCTCTCCCTAGCAAACACGTTTTAATACAACTGTGAGACTGACGATTATACGGTGGGTTTGAGCTATTATAGCTGACCTCTTTATAATTTTCCTACTAAGTATAAATACAAAAGTTTATACCAATCAAACATTGTATCTCGACCCGACTTAGAGGACAATAACATTATGTTAGAATTAGGATGAAGTAGGGTTGTTTGAAAATTAGTTTAAACAACTTTGATAGAAACATATGATCCTCTAGGTAGCTAATGTAACTCCACTTTCACTCATTTTGGCACAAAACCCATCCATTTTTTTTCTCATTGTGTTCATTGTGTGGTTACATCAATCACAACTTAACATTGAGAATTTCCCAATGGAATAATTTTGTTTTTGAACCCAACAAATAATAATAATAATTAAGAATTCCCCTATGAAAATTCCCCCATAGCTGTGACAACTACTTCACAGCTGCAAGTAGTGTTTCTTTTTAATGTGTGCAGCCAATTGTCAAATCTTTGGGTCAAACAGACAAAACCCACCAACAAATCTTGACCATCCATTTGTCATCAACTTAATTTGTCCACATCAAACGAGCCTGAGTCTTCTTCTACTAACAGATATTGTCCATTTTGGCTTGTTACGTATTTTCGTCAGCCTCACAGTTTTAAAACGTGTATGCTAGGAAGAGGTTTCCCCCTTGGGAGCCGAGCATCCTCGTTGGCACATCGCTCATTATCTGACTATGATACCATTTGTAACAGTCTTACTTCACCACTAGCACATATGGTATATTTTGTCTTCCGTTTTAAAACGTGTTTACTAAACAGATGTTTCTATAAGAAATGTTTTGTTTCCTTCTCCAATCGATGTAGGATCTCACAAAATCCCTCTCGCAAGAGTGTTTAATTCACCCACTTAGGCAGTCTACAAACTTTTGGACATATGTAATCTTAAAAGTTTGAGTCTATAACTTTGTATATATTTGGTTTGTTTTTGTTGGCTCAATTATGGAAACTCTAAAGTTAAATATGTTTGGCTTAAAATAATTCTAGATTGTGTTATTTCTTAAGAATTTTCGTGGAAAGCATGTGAATGAGAACAAATCAGGTTCAAAGAACCCATGCTAGTTTATGGGAGTAATTTTCACTGTTAGAAGCATTTCAAGACAAGTACGTAACAAAAACTTACGAGATTAGGTATTTTACCCATAAGATAATAGACATGATCGAACCGATAAAGAAAGTAGAAGGACCCAGAGGTATATGACAAAGATCGGAGTTGAATATCAAAAGATAGAACGAAGCATATGCTCTAAGCTTTATATCGATCAAGTACAAAAATTTTATAAACCATTTTTGGGTAGTGTTTAAACAAAAAAGGGGAAAGAATATAAAGAGGACAAGAAATTACAAAGATAACAACCTCTGAGATTTGGCAGAAAAATGATATGAAAATGTGAAGTTTTTATGCTTTTTCACTTTTTTCAGGTAAAACTCATCTTTAGAAATGAGATTTCACTGCCATCCCTGTCATGCCTATTTCACTTTACCCTGGTGATTTTTTTAGCCTCACGAGTTTAGAAGAGAGGTTAGAAGTTCGAATCTCTAATCAGATTCAGCACCTGATGGTTCCTACATTTTTCTACACTATTCCCACAAACCAACACGATACTCAAGAGGTCACCTAACATGCTTAATTTTGAAGTTCCTATGATTAAGCCACTAAGAAGAAAGGTGCACCCTGTTCGTATAGGTAGTAACTTTCAATATTTTTTAAGTTTTTCTTAGTCATGATATTCTTAGGATCGCTCTCATTTGGATGTGGTCTCGGTTCATTCATGTACTCCTCCTTTACTCTACTGTCACATATATATATTTGCGTGTTGTAATATTGAAATTTGAATTTTTAGAAAGTGTATATTATAAAAAAGATGAAGAAAAGTTCTTTGCATGAACCCGATCCTCGTGAATTCCTTGCAAGGCAAAAGGCACGAAAGGAGGTGGGGACAGGATAAAGAAGGCTTCCGTGTCTCCACTGAACATCTCTAATCTCGAGCTTGTATTAGTCATGATACATTTTGAGACATTTTCCGATCGAACAAAAAGCAACCATGTAAATGTTTATGTCTAAAGTTGATAATATCATACAATATGTAAAATGGGTACCAAAAAGTTTAGATTTTTATTCTATTTTTCACATTACATGTGATGAAGAATGTTGTTTTCACATCTCCTACTCCATTTAGTTGCTTCCTTTTTCTTTCCAAACACTAAAAGAAACCAAAGGTGATGAATCTCATAATGAATTCTCTCAAGCTTACACTCACTTTATTAACCCTTTTAATCAAAAAGGGAAGAAGCCGTGTGGTGACCATTAAGCTCAAAAGCTCTCGAAATCTCTATTTAAAACCAAAAACCTAAACAAAAAGAGAGACAAGAATATGTGTTGCAAAACATGACAGACATTAGAACATTAAAAAAATGAAAAAGGAATGGGAAAGAAACATGAATATTTGGTAGAGTTTTTTTTGGCTGAATCCAGAAGGGTTGTGAAAAGAGAGAGACAGAGAAGATCCATGGCAGAAACCAACCAAATCATTGGAGGGACATACAAACCTCAGCTTCCTTCAAACATTATCTTCTCTAATGTTTGTCCTAAGCAGACAAAAAGGAAAATCTGCCCTTTTCCCCATTCTTTCTCTCTCTTTCTAAGTGGAAAAAAAAGAAACATTTGGTGACATAATCTTACAAGCTATGAATATCTTTGGCAAAGGAAGCAACCTAAAGTTGTGGGAAATCTTCACCAAATATAAGCAAAATTGACAAATCATTAGTGTATTTGGTTACCTAAACTCATGTTCTTTTTCTATTGGGATGTTATTTTTGGCTTTGTTATTCTTTGTTTACAAGTGGGCGAGTAAAATTTCGACAATTTATAGCTCGAAACTTTGACGGTTGTGTCAATTAAAACCTAAAATTTTGTATGTATACCCATTTACACGCTATGTCGAATTCTGTTCAAAACGTTAATTCTATCAATTAATGTAACAGTCCAATTCTACCATTACTAGATATTGTCTATCAATTCTTTCGTTTTTATTGCAATTATATGTTAGAGAGATAGTTTGCTTACACGGCATGCATGCCGGTCTCGATCGTGTTAGATCGGAACACCAGGTTCACCTCACAGTTTTGGAAGGGTCTTCAGAGGGCTTTAGGAACGTAGCTCAGATTTAGCACAACATTCGTTTCCCACTCCGATGCCGTTCGAGGTGGGTTCCCTATTTGGTCACATCTCGAGGCTCTACAGAGGAGAGTAACATCCTTTTACAGAAAAGAAAAAAAAATCAATTTATAGCGCTAACCTTTGACGATTGCATCAGTTAAAACCCTAAAATTTTGTAAGTATACCCATTTACAGGCTATGTTGAATTTCATTTACAAAACGTTCGTTTACGTGTGTGCAAACTTATAATTCTATCAATTAATGTAACAGTCCAAATCTACCACTAATATTTATTGTTTGTCTATTCCTTCGTTTTTATTTCAATTATATGTCAGAGAGATAGTTCGCCTGCACGGAGTGCATGTTTTCTCTATAGTGTCAAATCGAGACACCAGGTTCATCTCACAATTTTGGATGGGTTTTCAGAGGACATTAACAACGCAACTCAAGTTTAGCACGACATTCCTTTCCCACCCTGATGCCGTTCAAGGTGGGTTCCCTATTTCGTCACGTCCCGAGTTGGGTGTGTTTTTTTTTTGTAATTGAAAATGGGGAAATGGAAGTAAGAATACAAAATGATGAAAGAGATAAAAGGGCAAGATGGGTGTGTTTTTTTTATCCTTGAGTTACCATTAACAATAGTTGAATAAGGTATGGAGAGTGACAAGTGCTTGATATCCTCTAATTTATGCTTCTTCTTGCTTATGCCTTTAGCACATGCTATCTCTGCAGAACATGTCCTGCTTCCTGTTTACAACAAATATTACAACCTTCATTCAATTGTTTTTTCTCTCATCATCATGTTTCCTTACCCTACCATTAACTTCTCTCTCCTTCTTTCTCTCTCTTGTTCTTGTTCTTTCAAATTATCTCTTTTTTGTATGCAAATAAACATGATGGTCTGTTTCCCTTTGATGAGTCCCAATCTTCACAATTAGTACCCCATTCCCCACCATTCTTTTAAAAATTTGGAGTATGTGAGGGTAGATGGCTTGAAGGGGATAAAAACATTGGTAAAAAACTTAAGAAATATCCTCACTTGGATCGAGTCCCATTATGTTTTGCTTTGGAATGCTCAAAGGGCTCAACTTGGCAGCTGTTGTCTTCAAAGACTTAGGCATATGGGCTATGAAAACTCATCAAGAAAGCCACAAGACATACATAATAACTTGAAAATAAATAGAAAACTGGTCAATGAATTGAAATTACCCCAGATTTAGGGTTAAAAGCCCGTCAAAGCCCACTTCTAAAACATACGGTTTTTCTCGGGTTTCTCTCAAATTTTTTAAACAAGTCTAATAGAGAGAGGTTTTCACACCTTAATAAAAAAAAAATTCCTTAATTTCTCTAACCGAAATGGGATCTCACAATACACTGGGGAGTGTGCCAGCAAAGACGTTGGGCCTTGAAAGGGGATATTGAGATCTCACATCAATTGGAGAGAGGAACGAGTGTCAGCGAAGATGTTGGACTTCGAAGGGGGTGAATTGTGAGATCCCACATCGATTGGAGAGAAGAACGAGTGTCAACGAGGACGTTGGATTCCAAAGGAGGTGGATTATGAGATCCCACATTGATTAGAGAGGAGCGAGTTTCAGCGAGGATGTTGGACCTCAAAGCGGGTGGATTGTGAGATCTCACATCGATTGGAGAGAAGAACGAGTGTCAACGAGAACGTAGGACCCCAAAGGGGGTGGATTGTGAGATCCCACATTGATTAGAGAGAAGAGAGAGTGTCAACGAAAACGTTGGACCTCGAATGGGGTGGATTGTGAGAACCCACATTGTTTGGAGAGAAGAACGAGTGTCAGCGAAAACGTTGGACCTCGAATGGGGTGGATTGTGAGAACCCACATCGATTGGAGAGAAGAACGAGTGTCAACGAAAACGTTGGACCTCGAATGGGGTGGATTGTGAGAACCCACATCGATTGGAGAGAAGAACGAGTGTCAACGAAAACGTTGGACCTCGAATGGGGTGGATTGTGAGAACCCACATTGTTTGGAGAGAAGAATGAGTGTCAGCGAAAACGTTGGACCTCGAATGGGGTGGATTGTGAGAACCCACATCGATTGGAGAGAAGAACGAGTGTCAACGAAAACGTTGGACCTCGAATGGGGTGGATTGTGAGAACCCACATCGATTGGAGAGAAGAACGAGTGTCAACGAAAACGTTGGACCTTGAAAGAGAGTGAACTGTGAGATCTCTCATTAGTTGGAGAGGGGAACGAAACATTTTTTATAAAGTGTGGAAATCTCTCCGTAGCAAATGCAGTTTAAAAATCTGGAAGAAAAGTCCGAAAGTAAAAATCTAAATAGACAATATTTGCTAGCGGTCGGTTGACGTCCATTATTCCTCTCACTAATTCACCATCTTTATCTCATCATTTGCTTATACCAACAAGCAGCAGGTAGCTACCAAATTGAAAGCAAAACAAGGCCCATTCATGATAATTAAACAAAGCATCAGAGAAAGCCATGATATCAAAACACATAGAAGGAGACCATTTGAAAGACACACTTTGTGATATCAATTTTTAGGCATTGCCCAAAAAATGAGACTCAGCTGCCACTGCCACTGCCAACCGACACTGAAAACCACTCATTTTGCCCTTAAAAAGCTTCAATTTCATCTACTCTCTTTCACTTTCGGACCATTTAATTTGATAGGGTAATGAAGCTGAATCCCCCACCTTCTAGGGTTTTTGGACACTGTCCTTTTTGGATCCGCCCCACATAATGTAAACATGATGGTAAAGTTCAACATCCCCTAAATCATATATTTGAGGTTAATTCTAATTTGGAAAATATTTCTTTTATGACTCCAATTGGGGTACCCTACAAATGAAAGGGAAGGTTGTCCATAGAGTTTCACAATTGTGACTATTCTCTTCTCGTTAGGTCTCTTAATGTAATGTTGCACCTATGTCGGTTAAGTCTTCATACCTTAATAACATTAGCCAGCAAACACCTAAATCTACCAATTCCCGTAGTCCTACCATCTCTTAATTCTAATAGATGATCTTTGTCGATGAATCCTTTAGTTTAAATTTTGTATCTAATACATCACTATTCTTAGTTTCCTCCGCTAAACGTTTATGCTACCCTAATGGCCTAAACCTACTTAGATCCCACACAAGACCATCTTCTATCCTTTAACTAAAGGAATCAACTTACTAGGTTGGTATTAAACAAGATCTGTCATGTTATCCAGGGCTTTCCCTTTCAGGCTTCCCTTCAAAGTTTTTAAAACGCAATTGCTAGTAAAAGGTTTCTACGCTCTTATAAAGAATGTTTCGTTCTCCTCCGTAACCGATGTGGGATCTCACAATCCACCTCCATTCAAAGCCCATCATCCTCAATGACACACGTTCCCTTCTCCAATCGATATGGGACCTGGGTTTTTTGGGCTTCTCTTGCAAACTTTCCCCTCAAAGTTTTTAAAATGCATCAGTTAGAGGGAGGTTTCCACGTTTTTATAAAAAATGTTTCGTTCTCTTTTTAAAACGATGTGGGATCTCACAGTTTAAATTACGAAAGTCGACTATTTGACACAATCTTCGAAGTGGAAAGACTAATTACGAGGTTTTCAAAGAAAAGGAATTGAATAAGAAGAGGGTTTTTGGTGGCATCGGCAAACATTTGAATTGAATCATTTTGAGGTTAAACCAAAGACGTGTGATGATTTAGTGGGGAAAACAAAAGAGGTAGAAGGCTTGGGAGATGGGGTTGAAGCCGACACCGACAAGGACAAGGACAAGTCCTACAATAATGAAAAGAAAGAGAAAGGTGGGCCTTGTGAAGGGGTAAAGAAGATGAGATAATAAGGGTAGGGGGAGGCATTGTTGGGTGATTTGGAGGGTAAGTGAGAGACCCAAAAACAAGTGGGAATGTGTGATATTTGTACTTGTTCATTGATGATCATGTTATTCAAAACCATGTGGGTTTCACATGATTGGCACGAGCTGGCTAGGTTTTTGGTTATGTCGTGTTTCTTGTTCTTAAATGTTTTGTACTCCTAGTAGTTGCCTTTCTTTCTCTCCATTTTTAACTCTCTCTGTCCCCCATTAATGGCAGATTGAGGAACTTCACTGCCAAACCTCTGAGCCACCTTCTTCTCATCCATCGCTTTACATGTTTTTTCTTCTTTCGTTAAAAGTATCTAATAACTTCTTCAAAGTCTTGTACTAGTTTAGTATGTAATATAACTTTAAGATTTTTTTTTTTTTTTTAACAAAAGTTTGAACCGGTCAAGGCTCTATTAGACATAAAATTTAAGATCGTGTATATTCAATTCAATAATTTTTAAAGTTTCGAGACTAAATGTATAAGAATTTGAAAATTTAAGAATTTATTAGACATTCGTTAAAGTTTAGGGACTAAATTTATAATTTAATATTTTAAAGTTTTGTACGTATATCCATATTTTCATGGGATGGAATTAAGGTAGTTGCCTATGGAGGTTGATCCAAGCCTTCTCCGAACAGAATTCATATTTTGGGTGAGTCCCGATGACTTATTCTGATTGAAACTCTCGGTTATAGGTGATTTGAATTCCCTTGTTCAAATCAATATCTATGTCAGGCTTCCCACCTCTGAATTCAAATCCACTAGCAATGAGAATCCAAAATCGAATTTTTTGACTAACTTATCGAGAGATAATTGGATTTGTACCAATTGTTTATTCACAATGAATCCGACACTCTTTCGTTGAAAATTGTGATATCCCATATTGGTTTGGGAGGAGAACAAGAACCTTTCCCTAGCAGATGCGTTTCAAAGCCTTGAGGGGATGTTTGAAAGGAAACGCTCAAAAAAGATAATATATACTTACAGTGGACTTGAACCGTTACAAATGGTATAAGAGCCAAACGCCGGACAATATGTCAGCGAAAAGACTGTTCCCTGAAGGGGTAGACACGAGCCAGTGTGCCAATAACGACACTGGGTCCAAAAGGAGGTGGATTTGGTGGGAGTCCCACATCGATTAGAGATAAAAAAGAGTGTGACAACGAGGACGTTGGACTCAACGAAGGCAATAGGGATAAAATTGTATTCGTTCGACTTTTTAACGTACTATTGAATTTCTTATATTTATAATTTTATAGAAATATCTATCGACATTAATAATGACATCGATCAATTCATAATTTAATATTTTTCCATTAATGTATGGTTTTGCAAATCATACTACTTCAAAATTTTAACATTTCTTCATGGCCCAGCCCAAAGTGCTGCTTCTTGGTTTGGATCACTTCATAATTTTGGACCAATGGACCAGTTTTTGGTGTAGCGCTTAACAAATAAGCAGATCTGATCAGCTGATAATCCTAGATTTTGTAGTTCCTTTCCTGTGGGCTGAAGTTGATTTTCCAATAGCCTCCGCCGCCCTCCTCCGCTCCTCCGCTCCTCCGCTCCTCCGCCATGGCCTCCCCCTACGATCCCACTTCTCGGTCAGTCTTTGCAAATTCCTTCTCTGTTTTCTCATAGATGTTCGATTCATTTTCATTCGCATTAACATCGCTTATTGTTGAAAAAGGGAGGCGTTTCCTAAGAAGAAATCAGCCCCATTCAAGTTCTTGGTTCCTCTCATCTATGCCCCTGTTCTTCCTCTCAGTAAGTTTAATTTTCTGGGTTTCTCTCTTTTCCGATCATTTTGGATGATTTTCAATCTGGGTTTGTTCGAATTTGAGTTTAAATTTTGTTTTTCAGTTAGAATTGCGCTGCGGAAGAATCCTGTTGTGAGGGATCGGCTTTTCACGGCGGTTTTAGCTGGTGCTTTTGCCCATGGCTTTTACCTGGTGTATCCTTTTATCTCTTGCATTTGCTTTGATCATTGTTCATATCATATTGCAATGCGAATTCTTGATCTGAGATTTCAATGTTTGTCTGTTTGGTCGTTGTTGATCTGAGAATTGTGTCTCATCATCATTTAGCTTAGAGTTTGAAATGAAATGGAGTAGTATTACGGATTTGTTGATTTCGATTGATATGTGCAATTACTAGTGATTTTAACTTCATGCAGCAACCTACAATCCGAACTAGCCATTGTAGCATCAGGGACAGGTTTTTGGAGTTAGCTCACCCTCGAAGGGTCACAACCCTTAGTCCTAGCCATTGTAGCATTAGGGATGGGTTTTTGGAGTTAGCTCACCTTCGTAGGGTCATGACCCTTTGCCACAACAATTGTAGCATTAGGGATGAGTTTTTGGAGTTAGCTTACCCTAGGCTCACGACCCTTTGTCCCAGCCATTGTAGCATTAGGAACAGGTTTTTGGAGTTAGCTAACCCTCGCTGAGTCATGACCCTTTGTCCCAGCCATTGTAGGATTAGGGGCAGGTTTTTGGAGTTAGCTCACCCTCACAGGGTCATGTTGTCCCAGACATTGTAGCATTAGGGACAAGTTTTTGGAGTTAGCTCACCCTCGCAGGGTCATGACCCTTTGTCCCCGCCATTGTAGCATTAGGGACAAGGTTTTTGGAGTTAGCTCACCCTCGCAGGGCCACGACCCTTTGTCCCAGCCGTTGTACCATTAGGGACAGGTTTTTGGAGTCAGCTCACCCTCGCAGGGTCACGACCCTTTGTCCCAACCATTGTAGCATTAGGGACAAGTTTTTTGAGTTAGCTCGCCCTTGCAAGGTCATGACCCTTTGTCAGCCATTGTAGCATTATGGATGAGTTTTGGAGTTAGCTCACCCTTGCAGGGTCACGACCCTTTGTCTCATCCATTGTAGCATTATGGATGGGTTTTGGAGTTAGCTCATCCTTGCAGGATCACGACCCTTTGTCCCCGCCATTGTAGTATTAAGGACGGGTTTTTAGAGTTAGCTCACCCTCGTAGGGTCATGATCCTTTGTCCCCGCCATTGTAGCATTAGGGACAGGTTTTTGGAGTTAGCTCACCCTCATAGGGTCATGACTCTTTGCCCCAACCATTGTAGCATTAGGGACGGGTTTTTGGAGCTAGCTCACCCATGCAGGGTCACAACCCTTTGTCTCATCCATGTAGCATTAGGGACAGATTTTTAGAGTTAGCTCACCCGGGTCACAACCCTTTGTCTCAGCCATTGTAGCATTAGGGACAGGTTTTTGGAGTTAGCCCTCACAGAGTCACGACCCTTTTTGGAGTTAGCTCACTCTCACAAGGTCACGACTCTTTGTCCCAGCCATTGTAGCATTAGGGATGGGTTTTTGGATTTAGCTCACCCATGCAGGCTTACGATCCTTTGTCCCCGCCATTCTAGCATTAGGGACAGGTTTTTGGAGTAAGCTCACCCATGCAAGGTCACTGACTCTTTGTCCCAACCATTAGCCCCAGCCATTATAGCATGTGCTTTCTCACTAATCTTTGAGTTTGTGAGTGAATGGGCTGTTAGAAAAGCCATCAATGCATATTACCATTGGATGAACATGTAGGTCATACAAGGGCAAACGTTTAGAAATTAGACAAATGGTGTTAGAAAGGAGAAGGGAGCCTGGAGGAGTTTAATAGTGGAGAATGTGGTTACTTTTAAGGCATGATTGTCTAGTGTCTTGAGACTTAAGCGATAGCTCCCGAGACGTATCCATAGGTGTTTTAAGAGAAGCTCCATGGTTATTGCTTATTGTCGAATAGTTACATCCCGTGCACAAGTGAGAAAACTTCTCTCTACCAAGGACATTTAGTTATGTTTTATAGCCAAAAGTCATCCCGAACTCGAGCTCGGGAAAAGGATTATTTGGAGCCTTATGCATTTGGTTCTTACAATCTCATTAGGCCACAAGTTGCATGGAAATGCTTGTAAATACTCGAGCATTGGTCTTTGCTTGTCGTGAAACTTCTCGGAAAGACATACGATGGTAGTTTTGAAATTGGTTTAGAATTCAAACGCTCATAAAATAAAAGTTATTCCATTTGCATTGTCATTCATTTTATGTATAATATGCGAGTTCCTTGACGTTTGAATGTTCAGAACTGATATCTACGACGCCGAGAGCAAGTGATCCTTGGATACCCATAATTCTTTGGTATCATAGCTTACTCCAATGGAAATAAATACAGTACATTATTGATGGATGCCCTTTGTTTACTCGGTCTCTGAGCACTCTGCCTTTGAAAATTTTGAGTATTACTTGCTACACTTCATTATTGTTCAAATCAATTAATGCTTTCCTTTTTCTTCATTTTCTGTATTACCTGTCTTCATCCATATAGTATATTACATATTACATCGTGCGTAACTCCCATGCAAACAAGATATGTTCTTTAGAACCTAACTAATAAGAGAGAACAAGAATCATGGTCTCTTCCTATATCCCACCTCGGTTGGAGAAAAGAACGAAACATTCCTATGAGGGTGTGGAAACCTCTCTCTAGTAGACGTGTTTTAAAACCGTGAAGCTGAAGGCGATATGCAACGGGCTAAAACAAACAATATTTACTAGTGGTGGGCTTGTGTTGTTACAGATGGTATTAGAGCCAGGCATCGAGTGGTGTGCTAATGAGGATGTTGGGCCTTTAAGGGGGTTGAATTGCGAGATCCCACATCAGTTGGAGAGGGGAACGAAACATACCTTATAAGGGTGTGGAAACATCTCCCTAGTAGACGCATTTTAAAACCATGAGCTGACAGCAATACGTAACGGTTAAAACGGATAATATATGCGAGCTATTTATAATAGCCCAAACTCACTGTTAGCCAATATTGTCCTTTTTGGACTTCCCTTCAAGGTTTTTAAAATGTGTTTGCTAGAGAGGTTTCCACACCCTTATAATGGGTGTTTCGGTCTCCTCCCCAAACCGATGTGGGACCCTCCAATCCACTCTCTTTGGGGCCAGCGTCCTTGTTGGTACATTGCCTCATGTCCACCCTCTTCAGGGCTCAGCTTCTTCATTGGCATATCATGTCTAGCTCTGATACCATTTGTAACAGCTCCACTGCTAGTCCATATTCTCCTCTTTGAACTTTCCTTTTCGGTTCTTTGAACTTTCCTTTTCGGTGGGTGTTTGGTAAAAGACATCCAACCAACCCCTTTTTTATCTTTAATTGTGCCCTCTACCTTTGGTAGGCCCCTAAAATGATGCTAAAAACCTCTTTCTCTTCCACTTTTGTAGGCTACTTGGTGAGCTAACGTTGGCAATGTGTCACGCACCCCATGTTTGTTGAGTTGTGTATGGAAAAAGTGCCATATCCTCGTGACACTTCGTGTTGGATACTCTTTGTTGCACTTTGCCCACAATCTTCCTCGTGTATTCCTTGTGCCTTCACAAGCCTTCCATTTAACTCTTCCCTCTATTTAAACCCCTTTCTCTCGTTCTTTACCTATAACTCAATCCAAATTGCTATCACTTATCCTCTCTCTCAACATGGCTATCGTTTCTAAGTTCATTGATTCAACGATGAAGAATCGTGTGTATGGAGACGTCGAACATAGACAATTTTTTGCTCCAACATTTGTCTTAGGACAAGGAGATGATGACGACGACGATGGAAGCTACGACTATGCTCCAGCAGCATGAGCCTGTAGCTATTGAGCTTAAGAATATACGTTGACATGATTAGTAGAGAGAGATTAAGATTTTAAATGGTTTCTTCGTTGTATGTGTTCATTTGTACGTACAATGTGTAATTTGCCCTTTCATGTTCTCAAGAGTCTTTTCTTTGTCAAATGCTTTATAGTATGCTTTCAAAGATATTGTGGGGTGAGCATATTTGTTCACCACTTCAACCATCAATTGGGTTTATCTCATTTTTTGTTTTCTCCAACCACTTATGAATATTCTTTAGGGTCCAACGAGACGCTCACACTGCCTGGTATCTAACTTTGATACCAGTAGTAACTGTCTAAGTCCATTGAGTTCAGAATCTTACGAGACACTTGAATTGAAACTTTTAAAATTGGTTAATGTTTTCTAATGTAACACCCTAAGCCCCCAATAGGACTACATTATCTATTTATATCAAATTTTTTCTAATAGTGAAAACTATTCTCAAAGACCAATACATGCTCTTTTATCATATTTTGTAGATACTCACATGCTCTTACAAAAAATTCAAAGAAATCACCCAATATAGAATTACTTCAAGTATTTGTAACTATGAAATTTTTGTAATTGAGCTACTAAGAAGGAAGATGTATTTTGTTAATATAAGTAATAACTTTCGGTTATTTTAACTTTTATTCGGTCTTGTAACTATTTGTAACTATGAGCTATGGTCTTGGTTCACTAATTTACCTTTCTTTTATTCGAGGCGTCACATACCCACCTGCTTTTGCTTTGATTTGTCCTCTTGTTATTGTACTAGGAGAAGTTCTACTCTTAACCAACCGTAACCGCTCGATTTTTTAACACTTAATAAAATAATCCATGTTAATCTGTGGGATACTTTTTACTCTTAAAAGCAGAGTTCAAGATAATAAAATAACATGATCATGTTGTAGAAAAAAGACATGTCGGAGTTATTAAGTGTCAAATATGCATTCCAAATCCTGGTCAAAATCTTAGGCATGATATTACGTCAAATTTCTGCATTATCTAAATTTTATATTTTCTATCCACCACTTAAAAATAACGTAACGTTTATAATTCAACATTAAATTAAACTAGTTATTCTCCGTTAATTGATATAATTCCCTCTTTAATTTGAGTTTGCTTTTTGAAAAGTAGTTGTGATGAACGAGTAACCATATCAATTAAAATAGTTGTCATCACTAATAACCGTATGTTGAACACAACTCTCTGTGGGAAACACTCGCACACTCTATTAAGACCAATCAAGAAGAGATTTACAAAACACTCCGTAGAAATTACTACTTTGTATTGCTTGAGATTTCTTGGGATGTTGAACTAAGTAGGGTGGAGGGTATTTATACTAGAGGTAGTCAATTTATTCCTAAAATTTCTCAACGTTTTTTTAAAATACCTAAATCATTTTCCTAAATGGTTGGGTTTAACTCTATTGGGCTAGTGATGATATTTTAACACTCCCCCTCAACACTAGTCCTCATTCGTTGCACCATGTTGAGCTGACAACGAAAACTCTCATGTTCCCCAGTATTCAGTCATTTTGTAAACAAGTCTGTCACTTGATCATCTGTCTTGATCTACTGCATCTCGATTTCTTCATTCAAGACTTTCTCTCTAATGAAATGGTAGTGTACCTCCACATGCTTTGTTCTAGCATGAAACATCGAATTTTCTGCTAGGTGAATCACAGATTGGTTGTCGAAATGAATTGGTATTGGATAGTCAATTTTCTTCAGCAATGTACTTTCCCGAGTTGCTCCAGTCGCTGCTTTGTACTCTGTTTCTCTAAAAGACAATGATACTGTTGGTTGTCTTTTCCTACACCAAAAGATTGTTCTTGAACTGAGCTTGAACACATACCCGATACTTGACCTTCGAGTATCGTGATATTGTTTGACATATCTCAGGGTCCATCGAGCCGCATCCAAAGGAAGCTTCTTCAGACTTCGCATGTACTGACTAATGACTCCAACTTCATTATCAAATCCATTTGGTTGGTTCATGTAGATCTCCTAGTCCAACTCTCCATGCTAGAAAATATTTTTCATATTCATCTGCCAAAATTTCCAATCTTTATTTACCATAAGTTCTGGAGGAACCTGTATGATAGTTATCTTCACCACTAGACAAAATGTTTCATCATAGTCTAGTCCATATTCTTGAGAGAATCCTCGAGCTACATATTGAGTCTTGTATCTTTTGATTAATCCATTCGAGAGACATTATTTCGTAAGCCCACTTGTAAGAGATGAATTTGACATCTTCTGGTCTTAGTACTAGTTCCCAAGTTTGATTTTGCTCAAGGGCTATAATCTCTTCCTCCATCGCTTTATGCCAAATCGAGATTTGTGATACATCCTCATATATCTCTGGCTTATTAACTCTGTCTTCTACAATAGTTGCGTTGGCATACTCTAGACTTGGCTTTTGGATTATTTCTAACTGTCTTAGTTGTTGAGGTGCCCTTTGTTTTTCACTAGGTTCACTTGGTTGAGTCATGCTCACCAACACTAGTGTCACTTGAATCTTCAGGCACATTAGCACTTAAGCAAATGTGTACAATTTGCTCCCCCATCTTCTATGAAATTTCTTCAATTTGCTCCTCCATCTTCTGTGGAAGAATTTCTTCAATTTTCTCTCCGTCAGAAGAATTTCTTCAATTTGCTCAAGGCTTGGTAATACTTCCTTCTGAGGGCCACTTCTCTTCCATCGCACCACTTTGATCATCAATCATGTGGTTTGAGTATCCTGAATCAATGATCCAATCATTCTCATAATCGATATGGCCTCCCATCATCGCCATGAGTGCTAGCTCATCTTCTTCTATGACATAGAGTACCTTTGCATCTCATTCCTCCTCCATCTCCATGTTGGAGGATGCCACATTGCTCTCAATAGATTTTTTCTTGGACCAACAATCTCTAGACATGTGGCCCTTCTTCGAGCAATTGTAGCAAATGTCTTCAAATCTTTTCCCTTGAGAACTTTGGTTGTCGTTCTTCTGAGCTCTCCTTGGTTGTACAGTTCCTTGGTGACTTCTTCTTTTGTCACCATTATATCCACGTTTTGTAGACGACCTATTATTGCTCTGGCTTTCACTTGTGTAGAGTGCTTCTTCTTCACCCTTCAATGTGATGCCTCCTATTTGTTTAGCCATGGCTTCTTAGCTGACTAACAAATTTTCGAACTCTACAAGTGATGGTTGAGTGGGCCATCCTTGTATAGCAATAATAAAGCTTCTATATTCTGGTTGCAATCCATAGATTATAATCCTCTTCATTCGAGATTCTACAATGGCGGACTTCGGGTCTAGTTCAATAATCTCCCGACAGATCAACTTGACCTTGTGGAAGTACTTAGCAATCGTCATGTCCGTTGTGAAATTGACAACAACTCATTCTCTAGAAGTTGTAGTCTTGTATCGTTCTTCTTTGAAAATAACATCACGAACGTGTCCCATGCTTCTTTCGGTATCTTGTTATCCCAAATATGCTCCAACATCCCTTCTTCGATTTTGGTCTTTAGGGCAAACATTGCTTTGCCTGCTTTGATTCTCCATTTGCGCAAGGCGCCGTTAGAATCATCCTCTGGCGGCGTAGTTTCACACCCGCCAACGATCTCCCAAAGATCATGTCTTTGTAAATAGGACATCATGCATGTTGCCCACATGTTGTAGTTGTTGTTGTTGAGTTTCTTGATTCCTCCAACGATTTGAAAATCACCCATCGGGTTGGCTATACCTCAGTAATACCAAACAAGCTCTTTCGACATAAGACTTGTAGAGTCACATACTACTCACGACACAAAAGAAACTCACACACTAATAATCTCAAGAAAGTTTTCTGATGTGAAAGTTCAGACAGATGATATGAACCAAGAGACATCAATCATACAATATGCTTCAATGAAGATGTGAAGAAAATATTGTTGAAATTATCAAAGGATATTTCAATTCATGTCACGTTGAAGAAGAATGAAGTTTCATGTGTTTGAATTTTGGGTGGATTACAATTTAGAGTAATTTAGAGTTATTGTATTTCATTAATGTATTTTAAGACATTTAATTTACTTTAGGTTACAATTACATGATGGTTAATTAAGGCCATTAAGTATGAATGTTACAACTCTTGGAATGACTTTAGTAGTTTCATTTTGAGGCTATATAAAGCCATGTATGTTGTATTTGTAAGAGACTTGGAAAATGTAGTACAAGGAGCATTTGTGTTTTCTTTAGCTAATGGCTAAGTTTATTTGCAATTCTATGTAGTTTAGGTTGCATGTAGAATCATTCAAGCTCGACATGATCAATCTTGCTTGTGGAGTGATTCGAATCTCAAACAAGTGTTTGAGATATTTGATCAACAAGAATCATTCAAGCTAGACATGATCTATCTTACTTGTGGAGTGATTCGAATCTCAAACAATGTTCTTGCCTTGAGATATTCGATCAACAAGGTAATCCGAATCTTACTCCCCTTGTAATGGTTTCTTATCTTATCAACAGAACTGCAACAACAGAGCATACTAAGAATTCCAAGAGATCAACAACTTACACTAACCTCGCTCTGATACCAGATTGTTGAACACAACTTTATGTGGGAAACACTCGCACACTTTATTAATACCAATCGAGAAGAGATTTACAAAACACTCTGTAGAAATTACTACTTTTTATTCCTTGTGATTTCTTGGGATGATGAACTAAGTAAGGTGAAGGGATATTTATACTAGAGGGTTGTCAATTTATTCCTAAAATTTCTCAATGTTTTTCCTAAAATACCTAAATCATTTTCCTAAATGGTTGGACAACTCTATTGGATTAGTGATGATATTTTAACACCATAATAGTTACAGTAATTGTAACCATGATCTTTCTGATATCTGGTCAACGTGAAACTTCGGTTTAGTTGCATTCTCAGCGATTAATATATTTGAGAAGTATCTCGCATTTTTTTCGTTAATTATACTTAATAAAGATAATCATATATCTAAAAGTGGTTACGGTATCTTTTACTTATAATTTAATATTGACTATTGGGAAGCTAAGGATCGAAAAAGTAATGGAACAACTTCCTCATGTAGGTCCCTTGAAAAAGACTAAGAATCTCTGGCTCTTTTTTTAGCTCACTTGGTGAACAAACGTTGGCATGTGTTAAACACACATGTTTGATGTCTTGTCTATGTGAAAAGTGATACATCCATGTGAGAGTTTGTGTTGGACACTTTTGCCTCTATTTAAACCCGTTTAAGTTTCGATTCGTAGCTCAATCCAAACCCTCGAACATCTTTCTCTATCTCTTAACATGGTTCCCATTTCCAAGTCAGCTTCAACAATTAACAATGATACCCATGGAGATGTCTGAGTATAGACCTTTCACTACTCTAGCACTTGTAGTAGGATGGGAAGGAGATGACGATGATGACGACAATGGAGATTACGACTACGCTCCTACTGCATGAACCCTAGCTTTTGAGTTTATGAATATTGACATGATCAATATAGAGATGTTATGAACTTATGCATAACTTTTTTTCTCGAGATCTTACGTTAAGAGTATATGTAATTTGCCTTTTCATATTCTTAAGAGTCTATTTGTCAAATACTTTATGATGAGCTTTTAAAGTTGGTATTTAGATGTGACTATGTGCCTTACCTACGTTCTAACGACAATGAATACATTTCTCATTTTCTTTGGTCTTTAAAAATAAGCTAGCAAATCTTTAAACGTCTCGACACAGTAACATAATCAGTATCATTCATATCGCAAGTCACTAAACTACTATGAGAGTGACTCATCATGACAGTTCACGGTTAAAGAAGAATATAATAGCATAGCAACATACTAAAAAATTAAGTATGGCAATTAGTCCAATGTATATTGTTAATTGTTGGAATCAATCTCGTCTGAGTTAGTTGTAATTAAATTATTGTGTAATTGAGCATCACGTGTATGACTCACACGTTAATAGGAAAGATCGAACTTATTATTGATAGATCTAGAGAACAAAAAAGTACAACGATTAACAACAACATTTAACAAAGAATAGAGATGCAACATTTAACCAAACATGATCGATCAAGTTAAAAGCTTAGGATGATTGCAATTCTTAACAAGGTAAAATGACTACGACAACACTTAACAAAGAACATAGAGTTGAAGATAATATTTAATAGTCCAACCCCATCACTATTAGATATTGTTAACTTTGACCTTTTACGTATCACCGTCAAATTGTGTATTAGCCCAATCCCACCACTAATAGATATTGTCTGTTTTGGCCCGTTGCATATCGTCGTCAGCCTCACAATTTTAAAACGGGTCTACTAGGAGAGAGTTCCATACCTTTATAAGGAATGTTTCATTCCTCTCTCCAACCAATGTGAGATTTCACAATCCACCTCTCTTGAGGGCCCAACATCCTCGTCGGCACACTGTCCGATGTCTAACTCTGATACCATTCATATCAGTCCAAACCCACCACTGTATTGTCATCAGCCTCATGGTTTTAAAACTCGTCTACTAGGAAGAGATTTTCACACTTTTATCAGGAATGTTTCATTCCTTTCTCCAACCGATATGAGATCTTGATGAAATTAAAAATTTAGATTTGTGATTTTTTTTGGTGTCTTCATATTAGATCGTACATAACTCCTAAGAAAACAAGATATGTTCTTTAAAACATAACTAACAAGGGATAACAAGAATCTTTGTCTCTTCTTATACACTCAACTATCAACATAAAAACCATATATATTTTTTTGGCAAAAGGCATCCAACCAACCCCTTTTGATCATTAATTGTGCCCTCTTCTTTTGGGTAGGTCCCTAACAAGATGCTTAAAAACCTCTTTTTCTTCCTCTTTTTTAGCCTACTTGGTGAACTAACGTTGGCAATGTGTTGAGCACACCATGTTTGATGAGTTGTGTATGGAAAAAGTGCCATATCCTCATGACACTTTGTGTTGGATACTCTTTGTTGCACTTTGCCACAATCTTCCTCGTGTATTCCTTGTGCCCTCGTAAGCTTACCTTCAACTCTTCCCTCTATTTAAACCACTCTCTCTCGTTCTCTCGAGCTATCACTTTCCCTCTCTCTCACAAACATGGTTGTCGTTTCTAAGCCCATTGATTCAACGATGAAGAATCTCGCGAACGGAACTGTCAAACATAGACACTTTGTTACTTCAACATCTATCTTAGGACGAGAAGGAGACGACGACGACGACGACGGAGGTTACGACTATGCTCCAGCTGCATGAGCTCAAGCTACTAAGTCTTAGAATATACACCGACACGATCACTAGTGGGAATGAGATTTTAAATGGTTGCTCCGTTTTTTTCCTTTTAGGAAAATATCGATATATGTCTCATTGAGTTCACGATTCTCGAATCTAATCTCAATTGTTAGACTGAATACCTGTTTTGACTTTGTAAGCTATGATACCATATTAAATCATCAATATACCCAAAAGCTTAAATTAATCGGTTATATGAATACTTCAACACTCCTCTCACTCATCTTGTTTCGTATGTACGTTTTGCGGATTTGGGTTTTGATTTTTTGTAGACTATAGATTACAAAAATGTGTTTCATTCGATTGTAATGGAAGCAATGCTTCACAACTAGTGGTCTTGTGATTGGTTATGCTCTTTGTTCTAGATTGCTTGCTTGTGATAAACAAGTTTGCCATTATCAAATTTAACTATCCTGGCCTTGGAAACCAGCCATGTCCATCTAAGCTCACATTTGTGTCATTGCTGATAATTATGGGTGGAGCAGTTGAGTATGTGGCTACAGATTCTGCATTTACTTTGACTGCTTGTTCATGGGCGTTTGCTTAAATGGTGGCTATTAGTACTGAGATGGTTTATATCAAACGCATGGTTACAAATCATGGTCTGAACACATTGGGTTTTGTTTTCTGCCACAGCCAACTGCTAGCAGATATTGGCTTCTTTAAGCTTTTTCTTTCCGGCTTCCCCTCAAGATTTTTAAAACGCGTCTAGTAGAGAGAGGTTTCCAAACTCTTATAAAGAATATTTCGTTCTCCTCTCCAACCGATGTGGGATCTCACAATCCAACCCCCTTCGGAACCCAGCGTCCTCGCTGGTGTTGGCTTATTGGCCCTTGATCTCACATTAACTAATTTCAATGAATTAATTATTGATGTTTTGATGATAACAAACCTACTTTTAATTATTAACTATTTTCAGTTTTTTGAACTGTCCACAGTATAAGGTCGGGAATAACGATTACAACAACTTTTCAATTNCCCCTCTAGGGTTGCCATACCGATCCAACAATTGGTATCAGAGCAGGTTGCTCCTATAGATTTTTTTTTATCTAAACTTTATTGTTCGAGCTTATGGCAAACCTACGTGTTAAAAATGGTTTTAGTGAAGGACAATCAACTTCTAGGCCACCTTATTTTGATGGAACAAATTATACATGTTGGAAAGCTAGGATGAAAATTTATTTGCAATCCGTTGATTATCAATTGTGGTTAAATGTTAGAAATGGTCCTTACATTCCAATAAAAATTGTTAATAATATTGAGGTGCCTAAATTAGAAAATGAATTTGATGAGCATGATATGAAAAAATGTTCTTTGAATGCTAGTGCTATCAATTGTCTGTATTGTGCCTTAAGTAATGATGAATTTAATAGAGTATGTATGTGTTCTTCGGCATATGAAATTTGGAAAACTCTTGAAGTAACTCATGAG
>NW_019272045.1:2651376-2683171 GCF_002738345.1 Cucurbita maxima
TTTTTACAAATATAAATTTGAATATAACCGTTACTCACATCGAATTTTATTATTACTATATTATATTATTATATTATTATATTTTAAAATTTTGGTAGTTACTCACATCATTTTTTATTATTATTATATTATTATATTTATAATAAATTTTGAATTACATTTTACCGTTACTCACATAACTTTTTATTATTATTATATTATTATATTTATAATAAATTTTGAATTACATTTTACCGTTACTCACATAACTTTTTATTATTATTATATTATATTACTATTATATTAAAATTTTGAAATAAATGAATTTAGAAAATTTTCTTACTTAATTACTTTTAATCTCCACCTTCCATTATTCCTAACACAATCCAATGGTCAATATTCAATCCTACATTTTGCCACTTTTCTCCTCTATATAAACTCATCTTCCCCACATTTTTAATATATACAACTTACATACATTCTTCAATCCTCATTTGTTCAAAGTCTCCATTGTTTATTGCTCTCTCCAAGCTTACAAGTTTATTTCTTTTCATCTTATTCTTGAGAGGGATTATTATTATATTGTGAGGAAATAGTTGTCAGTATCCCAAATTGTAAATCTACTCTTTGAGAGAGTTGTGGTGTGTTATTATCAAACTCAAATACTTGTATCGGTTTGATCCTGCGTCGTTGAAAGGATTGAGTTTGCTCTTGAACTCGTAAAAAGAGCGGTGTACCGGTTTGGCTCTGATCCGTGGAAAGAGTCGGAAAAGTTCTTTATTCAAATTCCCAAGAGGCGCTTGGGGAGTGGAGTAGGTCGAGTTTGACCGAACCACTATAAAACTACGGTGTCATTTTCTCTAACTCTTTCCTATTTAATTTCAAGATTATTATTATGTTTATTGCATGTTCTACTTGATTATTGTTTTGACTTGAATTATTTTGTTTTAGTAATTATCATCTTCTACTTATTTGTAAAAAGTTTTATCATTAGAAAAATTAATCAAGTTTAAACACTTTTATCGTTAAAACCCTATTCACCCCCCCTCTAGGGTTGCCATACCGATCCAACAATTGGTATCAGAGCAGGTTGCTCCTATAGATTTTTTATCTAAACTTTATTGTTCGAGCTTATGGCAAACCTACGTGTTAAAAATGGTTTTAGTGAAGGACAATCAACTTCTAGGCCACCTTATTTTGATGGAACAAATTATACATGTTGGAAAGCTAGGATGAAAATTTATTTGCAATCCGTTGATTATCAATTGTGGTTAAATGTTAGTAATGGTCCTTACATTCCAATAAAAATTGTTAATAATATTGAGGTGCCTAAATTAGAAAATGAATTTGATGAGCATGATATGAAAAAATGTTCTTTGAATGCTAGTGCTATCAATTGTCTGTATTGTGCCTTAAGTAATGATGAATTTAATAGAGTATGTATGTGTTCTTCGGCATATGAAATTTGGAAAACTCTTGAAGTAACTCATGAGGGAACCAATCAAGTTAAAGAAACAAAAATTAGCATGTTAGTTCATAATTATGAACTATTTAAAATGGAGGAAAATGAACCTATTGGTGATATGTTTACTAGATTTACTAATATTTTAAATGCTTTGAAAAATCTTGGAAAAGTATATTCTACCTCCGAAAATGTAAGAAAAATTCTTAGGTCTCTGCCTAAAAGTTGGGAGGCAAAAGTGACGGCGATTCAAGAAGCAAAGGATCTCACAAAGCTTCCTTTGGATGAACTCATTGGTTCTCTCATGACACATGAGATTACCATGAACGGGCACATGGAAGAAGAATCCAAAAAGAAGAAAAGTATAGCCCTAAAATCCATCAAAGTTGACTCTGAAGATGAGGACGTCCTTGATGAAGATGATGTCGCCTACTTCACACGTAAGTATAAAAATTTTATTAAAAGGAAGAAACAATTAAAAAAACATTTCACAAATCAAAAAGAGTCAAAAGGTGAAAAGAGCAAAAACGATGAGGTAATATGTTATGAATGTAAAAAGCCGGGTCATATAAGAACGGATTGTCCTCTCCTCAAATCATCTAAGAAATCCAAGAAGAAAGCAATGAAGGCTACTTGGGATGATAGTGATGAAAGTGCAAGTGGAAGTGATGAAGAAGTTGCAAATTTTTGCTTCATGGCTCATAGTGACAAAGAGGATGAACAAGAAGATGAACAAGAAGATGAGGTAACTCTTGAATCTCTTTCTTATCATGAATTATTTAAACTTGTTGATGAGATGACAATTGATTTAGAAAAACTTAGTTCAAAGTATGTTGTGCTTAAAAAGAAATATAAGACTTCAATTATTGAAAATAAGTCTTTGCTAAATGAAATTTCTTGCTTGAAGGAGAAGGATCATAATATTGTTAAAATTGATGTACCTTGTGAAAAGCATGTATTTGATTGTGATGAGAAAAATGCATTAATTGATAAAGTCAAGACTCTTGAGCATGATTGTGGTGAAAAAGATAAATTAATTAAATTGCTCAAAGAGAATGAATCAAATAATTTGCAAGAACTTGGTAGGGCTAAGGAATCTATTAAAATGTTAACAATAGGTGCTCAAAAATTAGATAAAATACTTGAAGGAGGTAAGTCATATGGTGATAAAAGAGGATTAGGCTATATTGATGAATGTTCTACACCTTCAAGTTCTAAAACAATCTTTGTTAAAGCATCCCCTATCTTGCCTAAATCTAACACATGTAAATTTGTATCTAAGTATGATAAATCTAGATTTGTGCCTATATGTCATTATTGTGGTGTTGAAGGTCATATTAGACCTAAGTGCTTTAAATTGAAAAATTCTCAAAATATTCATTTAGGAAGAAAAGTTTCTCAAAATACAAAGTTTAACAATGTTTTAGAAAATAATTTTTCGAATAAAAATAGAATACACAAATTTAGTCCAAGAAATAAATTCTTGCATAATGTCGTTTGTTTCTCGTGTGGTAAGTTTGGACATAAAGATTATTCTTGTTACTTATCTAAATACAATGTCTTTAATATGAATGCAAATATGAAATGGATTCCTAAATTTGTGAATACTAACTTTCTAGGACCCAAACAAGTATGGGTACCAAAAGGTCAATTTTGAATATCTTTGTTTTTAGGTTTGTTTGAAAGCCTCCAAGAAAAATAAGTGGTACTTGGATAGTGGTTGCTCAAGACACATGACGGGTAATCCATCCAAGTTTGTCAATCTTTCCAAGAAGGATGGTGGCTTAGTAACCTTTGGTGATAACAAGAAGGGTAAAATAATTGGTAAGGGTACTATAGGTAATGACTCTTGTACTCTCATTAAAAATGTATTGTTAGTTGATGGTTTAAAGCATGACTTACTTAGCATTAGTCAATTATGTGATAAAGGTTTTAGAGTTGTATTTGATAAGAATAATTGCATAATTGAAAATGCTAGTGATAGAAAAGTTTTGTTTGTAGGAAATAGAGACGATAATGTGTATACTATTGATTTGAATGATTGTCCTACAAATGATAAATGTCTTTCGGTTTTGCTTGATAACTCTTGGCTATGGCATAGAAGACTAGGACATGCTAGTATGTACTTGATTTCAAATATTTCAAAAAATTCATTAGTGAGAGGTCTCCCTCAACTTAAATTTGAAAAAGATAAAATTTGTGACGCTTGTCAAATGGGTAAGCAAACTAAGTCTTCTTTCAAATCTAAAAATATGATTTCTACTACTAGACCTCTTCAACTACTCCATATAGACTTATTTGGCCCTTCTAAAATAGCTAGTTATGGAGGAAATTATTATGCTTTTGTGATAGTGGATGATTTTTCAAGATTTACTTGGGTTTTGATGATAAAACATAAGAATGATGTTTTGAAAAGATTTGCTAGTTTTGTAAAAAGAGTTCAAAATGAAAAAGGGTTTTTAATTACTAAAATTAGGAGTGACCATGGGGGAGAATTTAACAGTGTTGCCTTTGAAAAATTTTGTGAAGATAATGGTTTTTCTCATGACTTCTCCTCTCCAAGGACTCCTCAACAAAACGGTGTGGTTGAAAGGAAAAATCGTACTTTACAAGAATTTGCTAGATCAATGTTAAATGAGTATGATTTACCTAAATATTTTTGGGCGGAAGCCGTTAATACCGCTTGTTATATTTTAAATAGAGTTTTAATTAGACCTTCATTAAATAAAACTCCTTATGAACTCTGGCATAACAAAATTCCAAATGTTGGGTATTTCAAAGTTTTTGGTTGTAAATGTTTTATTTTGAACAACAAAGAAAAGCTTGGAAAGTTTGATTCAAAAACGGATATTGGTATTTTTCTTGGCTATTCATCTACTAGTAAAGCTTATAGAATTTTCAATAAGAGAACTTTAGTTATTGAAGAATCTATGCATGTGGTATTTGATGAATCTTGCAATAATATTTCTAATGAGTCTATTTGTAGTGATGATTTAGAAAGAAATTTTGGAGATTTACTCGTTAGTGACAACGGCAAAGAAATTGTTACGAGTAAAGAAGAGATGAGCTTAAAGGAAGAAGGTTCTTCATCAATGCCAAAAGAATGGAGGTATGCCTTGTCTCATCCCAAGGACTTGATTCTTGGTGATCTCGAACAAGGTGTGAAAACTCGCTCTTCTATTAATTTATTTAATAATCTTGCTTTTGTTTCTCAAATTGAACCAAAAAGTCTTAAGGATGCCGAAAATGATGAGTTTTGGATTTTAGCCATGCAAGAAGAGCTAAATCAATTTGAAAGGAACAAAGTTTGGGAATTAGTCCATAGGCCATCTAATACTTCTATTATTGGAACCAAATGGGTTTTTAGAAATAAAATGGATGAAAATGGGAATATCATTAGAAATAAAGCTAGGCTTGTAGCTCAAGGTTATTGTCAAGAGGAAGGCATAGATTATGAAGAAACTTTTGCACCCGTTGCTAGATTAGAAGCTATTAGAATGTTACTTGCTTTTGCTTCTTACAAAAATTTTGTATTATATCAAATGGATGTGAAAAGTGCATTTTTGAATGGTTATATTATGGAGGAAGTTTATGTAGAACAACCTCCCGGATTTGAAAATGTAGAATTTCCTCATCATGTCTATAAGTTGAAAAAGGCTCTTTATGGCTTAAAACAAGCTCCAAGAGCTTGGTATGATAGACTTAGTAATTTTCTTATTGGGAATGATTTTAAAATGGGCAAACTCGACACTACATTCTTTATTAAGATTAAAGAAAACGATATGCTATTAGTGCAAATATATGTGGATGATATCATATTTGGTTCTACTAATCCCTCTTTATGTGAAGAATTTTCTAAATGTATGCATAGTGAGTTTGAGATGAGTATGATGGGAGAACTCAGTTTCTTTCTTGGACTTCAAATCAAACAACTCAAGAATGGTATCTTCATCAATCAAGAGAAATACACTAAAGATTTGCTCAAAAGATTCAAGTTCAATGGAGGTAAGATTGCAAGAACTCCCATGAGCACATCCACTAAGCTTGACAAGGATGAAAAAGGTAAAAGTGTGGATATTAAAGCTTATCGAGGTATGATTGGATCTTTACTTTACTTGACCGCTAGTAGACCCGATATTATGTTTAGTGTATGTCTTTGTGCTAGATTTCAATCTTGTCCTAAGGAATCTCATTTACATGCCGTTAAGAGAATATTTAAATATTTGCTTGGAACTATTGATCTAGGATTGTGGTATCCTAGAAATGTTGAATTTAAATTGGTAGGATATTCTGATGCAGATTTTGCCGGAAGCTTACTTGATCGTAAAAGTACTAGTGGAACTTGTCAATTTCTTGGTAGTTCCTTAGTTTCTTGGTTTAGTAAAAAGCAAAATTCGGTTGCCTTATCTACTACCGAAGCGGAATATATTGCGGTTGCTAGTTGCTGTGCTCAAATTCTTTGGATGAAACAAACTCTTTGTGATTTTGGATTAAAGTTTCATAGTGTGCCTATATTTTGTGATAATACAAGTGCTATTAATTTAACTAAAAATCCTATTCATCATTCTAGAACTAAACATATTGACATTAGACATCATTTTATTAGAGAGCATGTGCAAAATGGACATATTATTCTTGATTTTGTAAACTCTAATAATCAACTGGCCGATATTTTCACCAAGCCATTGAATGAAGAAATTTTTTGCAAAAATAGGCTTGAGCTTGGTATTATTCGTTGTGATATATCTTGAATTTTATAATTTTTGAATGCATGTTTTTAGGGGGAGCCATTATGTCATTATTAAATGCATTCTCTTTCAATTGTTCATTTTGATGATTACAAAGGGGGAGAAAATTAAGAAAAATATGTTCTAAATTTGTTATTTTATAATTTATGAATCATTTACTTGGTGTTTCATAATTTCTTGAGGCATTAATATAAGGGAGAATATGCTCTTGAGTGAAATTTATGATAATATATTAGTATGTAGTGATATTATTACATGGATGTTGTATTATTGGTTTTTATGAATTTTTCTTTAAATGATTTGTCATCATCAAAAAGGGGGAGATTGTTGGCTTATTGGCCCTTGATCTCACATTAATTAATTTCAATGAATTAATTATTGATGTTTTGATGATAACAAACCTACTTTTAATTATTAACTATTTTCAGTTTTTTGAACTGTCCACAGTATAAGGTCGGGAATAACGATTACAACAACTTTTCAATTACTCAAATCAGAGCTAAAACGAAGAAATTAGAGTCGAGACAACATACCCGACGTGATGATGTGGCAACAAAATCAAAATGATGGACAAATCAAAATATATCAAAGTATGACATTTATAATATTGGAAGAGTAACACATGGTGGAGTTTTTCTTATTATTACATTTCTAAATAAAATTATTTTTACAAATATAAATTTGAATATAACCGTTACTCACATCGAATTTTATTATTACTATATTATATTATTATATTATTATATTTTAAAATTTTGGTAGTTACTCACATCATTTTTATTATTATTATATTATTATATTTATAATAAATTTTGAATTACATTTTACCGTTACTCACATAACTTTTTATTATTATTATATTATATTACTATTATATTAAAATTTTGAAATAAATGAATTTAGAAAATTTTCTTACTTAATTACTTTTAATCTCCACCTTCCATTATTCCTAACACAATCCAATGGTCAATATTCAATCCTACATTTTGCCACTTTTCTCCTCTATATAAACTCATCTTCCCCACATTTTTAATATATACAACTTACATACATTCTTCAATCCTCATTTGTTCAAAGTCTCCATTGTTTATTGCTCTCTCCAAGCTTACAAGTTTATTTCTTTTCATCTTATTCTTGAGAGGGATTATTATTATATTGTGAGGAAATAGTTGTCAGTATCCCAAATTGTAAATCTACTCTTTGAGAGAGTTGTGGTGTGTTATTATCAAACTCAAATACTTGTATCGGTTTGATCCTGCGTCGTTGAAAGGATTGAGTTTGCTCTTGAACTCGTAAAAAGAGCGGTGTACCGGTTTGGCTCTGATCCGTGGAAAGAGTCGGAAAAGTTCTTTATTCAAATTCCCAAGAGGCGCTTGGGGAGTGGAGTAGGTCGAGTTTGACCGAACCACTATAAAACTACGGTGTCATTTTCTCTAACTCTTTCCTATTTAATTTCAAGATTATTATTATGTTTATTGCATGTTCTACTTGATTATTGTTTTGACTTGAATTATTTTGTTTTAGTAATTATCATCTTCTACTTATTTGTAAAAAGTTTTATCATTAGAAAAATTAATCAAGTTTAAACACTTTTATCGTTAAAACCCTATTCACCCCCCCTCTAGGGTTGCCATACCGATCCAACAGCTGGCACTCGTTCCCTTCTCCAATTGATGTGAGACCCCCAATCCACTCCTCCTTTTGGGGCCCAACGTCCTTGGTGGCACTCGTTCCCTTCTTCAATCGATGTGAGATCCCCAATCCACCCCCCTTTGGGGCTCAGCATCTTTGCTGGTTGGCACATCATCTAGTGCCTGACTCTGATACTATTTGTAACATTTTTTATAATTGCTAGCCGATATTGTTTTCTTTAGGTTTTTCCTTTCGGGTTTCCCCTCAAGATTTTTAAAATGCATATGTTAGGGAAAGGTTTTCACACCCTTATAAAAATTGTTTCGTTCTCCTCCCCAACCGACATGGCATCTAACAATCCACCCCCCTTCGAGGTTCAGCGTCCTCGCTGACACTCGTTCCTCTCTTCAATCGATGTGGGATCTCATAATCCACTCCCTTTCGGGGCCCTGCATCCTCGCTGGCACACTGCCACGGTGTCCATCCCCCCTTTGGGGCCCAGCATCCTTGTTAATACACCGCCTGATGTCTTCCTCTGATACCCATTTGTAACAATCCAAGGCCATCGCTAACAAATATTGTCATCTTTAGGCTTTTCCTTTTGGACTTCCTCGGAAAGTTTTTAAAACACATCTTGCTAAGGAGAGGTTTCCACCCTTATAAAAAATGTTTCTTCCTCCTCAACCGATGTGGGATCTCACATACAATAATCTAATCCTCCTCCCCAACCGATGTGGGATCTCACATACAATAATCTAATTTCCTTGATTTGAGCTCTGTTGAAATAAATGGTCGCTCTGATACAAATTTGTTAAAATAACACTTACGAAACTGTGAAAGAGATGTCGAGTGGGGAGAGACAAGGAGACAAAAAATTCTGAAAAACCTTTTTATATTGCTATGTACTTTTTCTCTGTGTTGTTTTGCTCTCCAAAACCTTTTTATTTGCTCTGTACTTTTGCTTTTTGGTGGTTTGCTCCCAGAAAACAAATTAATTTATAAGTTTTCTAAAGGGTAAAAATGTCTCTCCATAAACTCAATCTTTCCTAAAATAATTATTGGCCTCTCTTTTTTTTTCTTTTCCTTTTAACTCAATTTCAAAAACTTATTAAAATTAACAAAATTAAAACTACTTTTCACCATTAAGTTTATTCCAACAAAACTACTCTATAAACTTAAATGCTCCTAACATCTGTCATGCCAATCATCTTCTTGTATTTGTCGAAAAGTACTTTCGGTAGCGGTTTTGTAAAGATGTCCGCAACTTGATCCTGACTTGCCACATGCAGCAATTCCATGTTTCCTTCCTTCACATGATTTCAGATAAAATGAAATCGAACGTCAATGTGTTTGCTTCTTTCATGGTTCACTGGGTTCTTGGCCAACTCAATTACTAATTTGTTGTCAACTTGTATTACGGCTGCACCTCGTTGCTTTAGCTCCATCTTACTCAACAAATTTCTAAGTCATATTGTGTAACACACACACTAAGATGCTGCCACATACTCAGCTTCACACATCGAGAGTGTCACGATCGGTTGTTTCATTGAAAGCCAAGTAAATGTTGTGTTGCCCATGAAGAATACATAACCAAATGTACTTTTTCGATCGTCTTTGTCTCCGCACCAATCACTATCAGAGTAACCGACTAACTTCTAATCTTCTATTTTTTAGTAGAATAGCCCAAGTGACACCGTTCCTTACATGTATCATAGGACTCGCTTCAACGCCTTCTAATGTGAATAGATTGGCTTCTCCATGAACCGGCTTATTATGCCGACACTTAATGAAAAATCTGGCCTTGTGCATGTAAGATAGCGAAGACTTCCCACCAGGCTCCGGTACCAATTTGCATCTACTCGTTCTCCTTCATCGTACTTTGAGAGTTTTGCACCTGGTTCCATTGGTGTTGATAGCGGGTTGCAATTTTCCATCTTGTACTTCTTCAAAATCTCCTTTGCATATTTCTCTTGTGATATAAAAATGTTTGTCTCTCCTTGTTTAACCTCCAAACCAAGGAAAAACTTCAACAAGCCCAAGTCTGTCATCTCAAATTCTCGTGTCGTTGTGTTTTTTTAACTCTTCTATCATTTCATTATTGTTGCCTGAGAAGATGAGGTCATCGATAGAGCGACAAGTATCACATTACCTCCACTCTTCTTTGCGTAAAGTGAATGTTCGTGAGGACATTGCTTGTACCTGTTCTCCTTGAAGTATGCATCGATGCGAGTATTCCATGCTCGTGGTGCTTGTTTCAACCTGTAAAGCGCATTTTTCAATTTTAGTACCTTATTCTCTTCTCCAATTTTCATGTACCCGGGAGGTTGTTCGAGGTATACTTCTTCTTCAAGCACACCATTCAAGAATGTTGACTTGACATCCATTCGAAAAATCTGCCATTTGAATTGAGTTGCTTGGGAAATGAGCAATTGGATTGTCTCCATTCTAGCGACGGGAGCAAACACTTCGTCATAGTCGATTCCCACCTTTTGCTTGTATCCCTTCGCAACAAGTCGCGCCTTGTATCGCTCAATCTTGTCTTGAGCATTCATCTTTTTCTTGAATACCCACTTCACACCTATGGACTGACTTTCTTCAGGTAATTCTGTCACTTCCCATGTGTTGTTGCGATGAATCGCTTTAATCTCCTCATCCATGGTAGTTTTCCATTTCGTGTCTCGCACCGCCTCTTCAAAGCTGATATTTTCAGCATCTGCCAGAAGACATACAAGGTGTACCTCATTTGTTGAGTCATACAAATCTTACAAACTTCGCATTTTGAGTTGTCGTGGTTCATCTTCATCATCGGAAATTTCTGAGTCTGTTGGTGCACTTGTTGGTGCAGTGACTGATGATTCTCCAACTTCGATATTTACGGATGTTTTTTTGACAATTGGTGAGAGGAAATCCCTTTTCACTATTGGTGTGAGAGGACTAGAGGAGAAAGTTGTTGGAAGAAAATAAAAACACATGTAAAAATAAGAGAGAGAACTTGAGATTTGACCTTGCTAAAAAAAGATGAAGTTTTCTTTCTTAATACATTCACATATTTAAATAATTAACTTATCCTAAAAATGGCCGAGAGTGATCAACTAAATATGTGCCCCTTCCTTCCAAAATGGCTACCTAAAAAGTTGGTAATCCATTCCACGTGTTTGTCAAATGGTCAAAGGAAGATATTCAATCAACGGATTAAAACGTGTAAAGCTAAATAAGGAAACCTCAGGCTTTTATCTAACAATCTCCCCCTAAAACCTGTGGTATATCTACCTTATTATTTGATCTCCGATCTTTGAACGAAGTTCCTCAAATTTTACCCATGCTAGAGACTTGGTAAAGAAGTCTCCAAGTTGTTCCTCTGTTCGAATTAAGTCAATCTTGATAAGCCCCCGATCTGCACACTTTCGAATGTAATGGAACCTAATCTTTATGTGCTTGCTCTGGTCATGCAAAACCAAATTTTTGATCAGGGAGATCGTAGCTTTGTTGTCCACATAAAGCATTTGTGGATCGCCTTCTTTTCTGATGAGTTCTTCCATCAGTCGCGCAAGCCAGGCTCCCTGTGTTGCTGTCGTCGAAGCGGCAATGTACTCTGCTTCGCAAGAAGATAAAGCAACTACCTTTTGCTTAGTTGATTGCCAACAGATCGCACCGCCTGAGAGGAAGTAAATCATCCCGCTGGTGTTCTTACGATCATCAACGTCACTGGCCATGTCACTATCATTGTAGCCGACCAGCTCAAGCTTCTTCTTTCCTCTCCCTGCGCAGTATCTTTCACCCCAACCTCTAGTTCCGGTTACATAGTGCATGATGCGTTTGACAGCCCTAGATGCTCTTCCCTAGGTGCTTCCATAAACCTACTCACGTATCCAACGGAATAAGGAAGATCAAGGCGTGTGTTTACCAGATAGCACAGACTCCCGACATTGACTTTCATCAAATTGTTCTAATCCCATTCGCTTGCTTCATTTACTCGCACATCGCGACTCACTATCACCATCTTGCTAATCAGGTCAAGTAGTTTGTATCCTTTTGTCTTATCATCATATCCAATAAATATATACCTTTTGCTTTTGTCTTCGAGTTTCATTCTTCGTTGATCTGGTACGTGAGCATTGTTGGGTTTTATGTCCCAAAACTCATGGTTTGTAAACAAAAAACATATTCTATTTTCAATAAAGTTATTATTGTTGTTTATTCAGTAAAGATTGTTATTGAATAAAGTGAGCTTTACGATCATTAATCTAAATCCAATAAACTAAGAACACTCTGGCTATAGTATGATTACTTGAACTATATGTAGAGACATAAGAGTTGATCAAGTTCAAGTATATAATCAAAATGATCTATAGTATAAGAATAAGGCTGAGTACCTTATTCTGGGTACACTATGGATGCCGCCCACTTTTGTATATGATATAAACAATCTGATCACTAAATTGTACATGTGGAGACATGTCAGTGGGGGCGTCCTATGCAATGAGTATTGCATAAGATCGGACCATGAAGAAAATCCCTCTCACTTTATAATGTCGTTTACTGTTGAGACTGATTTTCTTTTCATTCAATGACCTAGGTAACTCGATCCTAATCCTGATGAACTCCTGTTTATTCGGAATTATCCTTAGATTTGCATGGGTGAGAGTGGCTCAAGTTCGCCAACTCAATAGGCTTCCCATTTAAGAGGTAAGACTGGGTAAATGGCTGGGGACGTGGGGTGCAAGATGGAATTCACTCCTACCCATTTTTAAGAATAGAAGAGAGGTAGTTCCCTTAAGTATTGACTCCAAGTATTGAACAAGGGGTCACACCCTCTCATTAGCCTGAGAGGGATACGGTTTATTGGTTGGACCACAAACCAATTGTTCATTAGAGGATCAGTGAGAAATAAGAAACAAGAAGTAACTTCAGGGGTAAAACGGTAAATTGACCCAACTCTAGTTACGAACAACCTGTGAAGAATCGACTTACTAATCATGGTTATATCAAATGGATAGAAATATATCTATAGTGAGGGAAGTGCAACTACTAGGCTATAGTGGAATGTCCTTGTAGTTAACGAATGTTGGTTAACAAGGTTAATGAGTTTAACCGGTTAATCTTGGATCGTTGGAGCCCATGATCTATTGGTTCATTAGGTCCCTCTGCTAGCTCATATCGACTAAACCATAGAACAGTGTGACGAGTGAGTTCGAAGTGTTCGAATTCAAATTAGGGAGAATACCTACATATATACGATATATTTAACCGCATTTTTGTTTTATTTACGAATTAAACAAAAAGAGAGAATTTGAGATATTTAAATAAGATTTAATATCTTAATCAAATATGTGTGAGAATTAATTGGGATTGTCATTTGAATTAATATTAAATATTAATTAAATAGTTTAATTAATCATTTAATATTACTTTAATTTGAAATTAATAATTAAAATTGATTGTTGAATTAAAATGAAGAAAGTCAATATGTTGACTTCATTTAATAAAAAAGTCCATGTTAGTGGAATTTTGAGGTGTCAAAATCTGATTTAACCAAACTTGCATGTTTGCCAAATAAACCCCACAAATTTGGGTGGAATTTTGAGTGTCAAAATTTGGTTAACTCAAACATGCATGCTTGTCACATAATCCCAAACATTTGAGTGGAATTTTGAGTGTCAAAATTTGGTGATCTCAAATTTGCATGAACATGCAAACATGACTCTATGAATAGAGTGATCATAATACATGAAAGGTCCTCTTGTTGGTGAAAAACCTTGAGAAAAACCTCTCACAAACACTCTCTTCATATATAAAAATCCCTCCAAAGTTTAGTCACTCATCAGATTCCACAATCCCGTTCTATGGCTGGAGGATAGTGGAGAAGACACTAGTGGTGGTTCGAAACCGGTTCGTGAGGAAAAAGGAATTTGAACTACAAAAGGTTAATATTCAAACTCATTAAGTTTTAATACTTATGAACATGCTAGTTATTTACTATAATTGATGTTCTAAAAGTGCCTAAGATCCAAATTGCTTCCGCATGTGTTATATTAACACCTTCAAGCATAAGCCACACTACCGAACACTTTGAGATGAGAGATTGTAGGCTTTTGTCCGCTTTAAGCCTCTTGTGGTGTTTGATCATCTAACTTTGCATGTGGACATCGATTCTGTACGTAGATGGCGCATTGCATGGCTTATGCCCAAAATTCCTTCGACATCCTTTTTGCTCTTGAGCATTAGCGAACCATGTCGAGAATGGTCCGGTTCTTTCTCTTGGCCACACCATTTTGTTGAGGGGTATATGGTGCGGTTAGAAATCGCGTTATGCCTTTCTCCTCGCAATACTCCATGAAAGTTGTTGAATATACTCGCCACCTCTATCGGATCGTATAGCTTTGATGTGTCTACCAGTTTCCTTCTCCACCATTACTTTGAACTTTTTGAACACCTCGAATGCCTCGGATTTTCCTTTCAGAAAGTAAGCCCAAGTTTTCCGTGATTAATCATCGATAAAGGAAATTAAATACTTCTTCTGCTAAAGGACTCAGGGGTAATTGGTCCACATATATATGTATGGATCAACTTGAGAGGTTGTTTAGCCCAAAGTTCAGCCTTATTTTGAATTGAGGTTCTCGCATGCTTGTTGAGCAAGCATTGTTCACAAAATTTTCTTTCAAAGTCCATGTACCATATTCTTCTTCACTAACTCCTTTAGGCCGCCATGATGTAGGTGACCAAAATGGAGATGCCACAGTGATGCCTTGTCTTCTACATCGACTCGCAAACACTTTTCTCGTATGCTTCTTAAGTTCAATTTGTACATCTGATTTCTTCCTATCTCGACTCGAGCAACCAAAAGCCCTTGCTTATTTTTCAGGTGTAGCAGACGGTCCTTTAAGAATATCGAGTAACCTTTCTCTGTGAGTTGCCCCATACTTAATATGTTAGTCTTGAAGTCTGGTACGTAATAAACATCTTGGATTGACCCCATTAAACCATCCTTTTGTAAGAAATGTATCGTACCTCGGCCTTTGACCTCCACCTTTGACCGCACATATGGTTGCTTGCCCCTGAGTTGAGGTACCACAAAGTGTCGTTGTTGATGTTCTATTAATCTTGAGCCATCAAGAGAAGACCTTCATTTGTTACGTCTTCCAAGGCTAGGTTGGTTGTTTCTTCCACCTTTTCCTCGGCTCGACAATCTCTTGCATAATGACCCATCTGCCACAATTGTAATATTTGTCGGAGTTACAGTTATTTGCATAGTGACCATATTTTTGACATTTGTAACATTGGATGTTGGAATTATATCCTTGACCGCGTCCTTGATTGCGTTCTCTTCCACACCAATTTGCTTGGCTCGATGGTCTCTTCTCCTTATAAATTTCTTCACTTTTGTTGCCTTGACCTCCTCGACCATCCCCGCGACTTCCATGACCTCTACCTTGAATATTTTGAGAGTAGAGTACCTTTTCATCCTTTATTGATGTCTTAGTTTGAAGCGTTTGATCGAGTGCCTCCTCCTTCTTTTTCTTTCGTTGCTTGTGTGCCTCGAAAAAACAGGCGAGCTCATCAATTGTGAACTTCGCTAGGTCCTTTGACTCTTCTATCGCACATATAACATTCTTGAAGTTGTCGGTTAACAACCTCAAGATCTTCTCCACAACCCGCGTCTCGGGTAACATTTCTCTGTTTCGATTTAGTTGATTTGCCTCAGTTTGTACGCACGTAATGTAGTCAGATACATTTTCTTACTCCTTCATCTTCATGCTCTCCAACTTGCCACGCAGAGTTTGGAGACGCACTTGCTTGACTCGGTCGATTCCTTTGAACACTTTTTCTAAAGTGCCTCATACTTCTTTTGAAGTAGTTGCCCTTGCAATCTTCTCAAAGCCCGACTCGTCAACAGCCCGGAACAGCATGTATAATGTTGCCTTATCCTTTGATCGCAATTCTTTTAACGCCTTGTTTTATGCCGCCGTATAACTCGTGGTATCCTTTGGTTCTTCGAAACCTTCTTCGACCACCTCTCATGCGTCTTGAGAACTAAGAAGAGCTTTCATTTGATGCTCCAATTCTCATAGTTCGTCTTCGTTAATCGTGGTAGCGGCATTTGTCCCATCATATTCATCATTGGCTCTGATACCAATTTGTTGAAATAAATGTTCGATCTGATACTAATTTGTTAAAATAACACTCGCGAAATTGTGAACGAGATGTCGAGAGAGGAGAGACAAGGAGACAAAAAAATTAACTTTTTTCTATTGCTGTGATACTAATAGTTAAAATAACACTCACTAAACCTTTTTGGCCTCAATTTTCTCTTGGTCTTTTACTTCCCGTTAAGAAATCCTCTCATCTCAATTGAAAAGGAAAATATTTGTTTAGGAAGGAATCAAACAGGGCTTCCATGTTTTTTTTGGATTTTTTTTCTTTCTACATTTATTCACATTTGCTTATGCAGAATCTTTTTCAAGATCATTTTTTTGGTTTGATAAAATTGAGTTAGGATTCTTTTAGTCCACTTCTTTTTTTTCTTGATTTCCATTTTCTAATTCAAGAGGTTTTTTTTTTTTTTGCTGATATTAAAGGAGATTTTTTTTCCTTTCAATTAGTTTTTCATTTTGACTAATAATGAAATTTTCATTCAAATTTAAAAGTGTGATTTGATTGGTATGATCCACGGATTAATCTTATATGCATTATAAAGTATCAAAAATTCTGAAAAGAACCAAAGTTCCAGATTCGATATGGAACGACTTAATATTTCTTCGGCTCAATTTCAAAAACTTCTAAAATTAACAAAATTAAAACTACTTTTCACCTTTTAATTTATTCCAACAAGTTCCTCGGTTCTGGTTTTTGATGCTTTTTCTGCCTTGGGTTCAAGTGGAGGAGATTGGTTTGAATATGATGCATTTTATGCAGTATCCTTATCTTGTATATTTGGTTTTGCTGCAAGAAAAGCCATTTCTGCTACTGCTTTCACAGTTAATGGTGTGGTTTGGTCTGCCTCCTTTACACAATTTCAGGTGGTGTTCTCTAAGGCAAGGGAGTTCTTCCTGGTTAACTTTCCTCTGTATAAGGGTTATAAAAGTGTATAAATGTCTCTCTAGCATACATGTTTTAAAAAACTTGAGAGAAAGTTCGAAAGGAAAAGTCCAAATAGGACAATATTTTCTAGTGGTGGACTTGGACTGTTACAAATGGTATTAGAGCTAGACACCGGGCGGTGTGCCAGCGAGGACGTTGAGCCCCGAAGGGGGTAGACTGTGAGATCCCACGTTGATTGAAGAGAGGAATGAGTGTCAGCGAGAGAGGGTGTATATTATGAGATCCCACATAGATTATAGAGGGGAACGAGTGCCAGCGAGAACGTTGGGCCCTGAAGGGGGGTGTATTATGAGATCCCAAATCGATTATAGAGTGGAACGAGTGCCAGTGAGGGCGCTAGGTCCCAAAGTGGGTGGATTGTGAGAGTCCACATTGGTTGGAGATCCCACATCGATTATAGAAGGGAACGAGTGCCAGCGAGGATGCTAGGTCCCGAAGTGAGTGGATTGTGAGATTCCACATTGGTTGGAGATCCCGTATCGATTATAAAGAGGAACGAGTGCCAGCAAGGACGCTAGGTCCCGAAGTGGGAGAATTGTGAGATTCCACATTGGTTGGAGAGGAAAATGAAGTATTGTGTGAAAAACCTCTCCTCAGTAGACACGTTTTAAGAACGGAAGCTCAAAAGGAAAATACCAAAAAAAGACAATGTATTAGCGGTAGTTGGCTTGAGTTGTTATAAATTATATGTTTTAGAGGTTTGTTTGGTGTGTTAGTTCTCTGTGTAATACCCTAAACACAATCCCCTTGTATTCTCTTTGCTTTCTAAATAAATCTAGCCGAATTTGAATTTGAATTTGAATGAACCATATCTTATGAACTGGAGTCACGGCACAGCAACCATAGGACTTCACTTCTGTTGATATTTATGAATGATCACCAGAAATCTCGAGGGAACAGCTCCCATCCTTAAAATAATGAAACCTATTGCAGTCTTGTACAACTATTTCTCTTTTGTAAACCTTTGACATGGACTTTCTAGTCGTATGTCTATGAAATCCCACGTAGATGTGGAAATCTCACCGCTAGCAGATATTATCCTGTTTGAACTTTTTTTGAGGGAATTCTTTAACTGAAGTGGGATCTCACAAAATTTTGAAATCTAAGTTGTAATCCGTTTCTTTTTTAAACGAGCTCAGCTTAAGAATCGAGCGCCCTAATCGTTCGAATTGTAGTCTGGAGAAGTGTTCTCAGCAACGGAGTGGGCACAAATCCCTTGGAATGGGGCACTAGGGAGTGTGAAAGCCCTATTGCGCTCGGACCCCGTCGCACCACGAGGTGCTGTCAACGAGTTAGGTCGTTTGGGAATGCAGCCCCCAATTGATCCCTAAATTATGTCCAAGGCTAAATATAGCCAAGAGACTAATAACAAACAACTTTTGACTCTAGTACTTTTGATTATGAGGATATCAAACTTTAGGTAAGTAATCACCATTACTTAAATCTCCCACCTCTAAACCTTTCAAACAGTATTTCATGATGAGTGTTCCCATTAGGGCCTTCTCGAGAGGGTTAAGGTTGTGAGGTCTTATAGACTTGAGTACATGTTTTTTTTTCATCCTTATTTTACGCTTAGAACGATCTTTAGTGGATTTGGTATGATACTAAAATGAGAAAACAACTTTTTTGAACCCGTTAATGACCATCGTCTAAAAGAGGAAAAAAAGTGCAATGATACACCTATGGAAAATGACTCGAAAATGGCCCGAAAATGAAAGTGTTTAAGTTTAATTTTTTTACTAATAATATGTGTCAAATGCATCAAATTTGAATGTTTCTCAGAATTTCGTTGAAAAATATTGAAAGAAACTTAGTTTTTTTCACAAGTAACTAAGCATCTCCATTTGGGTCTTCTCGAGAAGGATAAGGTTGTGAGGTCTTATAAACCTGAGTACATGCTTTTTTTCTTCCTTATTATACGCTTAGAACAATTTTTAGTAGATTTGGTATGATATTAAAATTAGAAAACAACAGTTCTAAACGAGTTAATGACCCTTGCCTCAAAGAAGGAAAAAAGTGCAATGGTACAACTATGGAAAATGACTCGAAAATGGCTCGTAAATGAAAATGTTTAAGTTTGGTTTTTTTTACTAATAGTATGTGTAAATGCATCAAATTTGAAGGCTACTCAGAGTTTCGTTGAAAAATATTGAAAGAAACTTAGTTTTTTCACCTAAGTAATTAAGTGTCTCTATTAGGGTCTTCTCGAGAGAGTTAAGGTTGTGAGGTCTTATAGACCTGAGTAAATATTTTTTTCATCCTTATTTTATGCTTAGAACAAACTTTAGTAGTTTTGATATGATACTAAAACGAGAAAACAACTTTTTTGAACGAGTTAATGACCCTCGTCTCAAAGAGGAAAAAAATGCAATGGTACACCTATGGAAAATGACTCTAAAATGGCCCGAAAATGAAAGTGTTTAAGTTTGGTTTTTTTACTAAACGCATGTGTCAATGCATCAAATTTGAATGTTCTTCAGAGCTTCGTTTAAAAATATTGAAAGAAACTTAGTTGTTTCACATAAGTAATTAAATGTCTCCATTTGGGTCTTCTCGAGAGGATTAAGGTTGTGAGGTCTTTAGACTTGAGTACATGCTTTTTTTTTTTTCATCCTTATTTTACGCTTAGAACAATCTTTAGTGGATTAGGTATGATACTAAAATGAGAGAACAATTTTTCTGAAGAGTTAATGACCCTCGCCTAAAAGAGGAAAAAAAGTGCAATGATACACTTATGGAAAATGACTCGAAAATGGCCCAAAATGAAAGTGTTTAAGTTTGGTTTTTTTTACTAAACGTATGTGTCAAATGCCTCAAATTTGAACGTTCTCAAAGTATCGTTGTAAAATATTGAAAGAAACTTAGTTGTTTAACATAAGTAATTAAGTGTCTCCATTAGGATCTTCTAGTACATGCTTTTTTTATCATCCTTATTTTACGCGTATAACAATTTTTAGTGGATGTATGATACTAAAATGAGAGAACAATTTTTCTGAACTAGTTAATGACCCTCGTCTAAAAAGAGGAAAAAAAGTGCAATGGTAGAAAATGACTCGAAAATGGCCCGAAAATGAAAGTGTTTAAGTTTGGTTTTTTACTAAACGTATATGTCAAATGCATCAAATTTGAACGTTCTTCAGAGTTTCGTTGAAAAATATTTAAAGAAACATATATTTTTCACTTGGCAGTATGTTAGTGAGAACACTAAACCTTGAAGGGAGTGTGCTAAAGAGGATACCAGGTGGTGTGCCAGTAAGGACGCTAGACCTTGAAGGGGGTGGATTATGAAGTCTCACATCAATTGGAGAGAGGAACGAGTGTTAACGAGGACTCTGAGCCTTGAAGGGGGTGGATTGTGAGATCCCACATCGGTTGAGGACGAGAACGAAACATTTTTTATAAGGGTGTGAAAACCTTACCGGTAACCAATATTCTTCTCTTTGAGCTTTTTTTTTAGGGGAATCTCTCGCCGAGGTGGGATCTCACAATTACCACCTTCCGAGGTTCATTGCTTCACATTAGTATTTTTCCAGCTTCTTTTAAGTTCTTTCCCATGAGTTTGCACCAAAATTTTGAAATCTAAGTTGTCCATTTCTTTTTTTAACGAGTTCAGTTTAAGAATCGGGTGCCATCAACGTCCGAATTGTAGTATGGAGAAGCATCTTTAGAGACGGATCAAGCACAAGTCCTCTTGAAGGGGCCACCGAGAGGGTGAGAATCCCGTTGTGCTCGAACCCTATCGCACCACGAGGTGCTATCAATGAGTTGGGTTGTTAGAGAATGCAGCCCCGGTAATTTCTGTTCAAGGCTAAATATGGAAGAGAAACCGATATCATTACATAATCCTTAACCTCATAATGATTGCGTTGTAATCCTTTCTTTAAGAACATTTTGACATATTTGGAACCATATTCGAGGTTAGCATCATTAAAACTTGTGTGGACATGATTTAGGTCATGTTAATAGCAAACTTGGTAAAATCTCATTCAAAAGTGAATTGTGGACAAGATATACTGCAAGAACGTAATGGGATGCCGAGTTTGGGTTCGACGAAAGTGGATGAGGAGAATATGCTTTGAGTCGTGATTGGCATAAGATGGTCATGGAAGAAAAAGTGTCCGTCCAAGTGCATCAAAAGGTACATTTTGAAAAGACATTTTAGAATTTTATGCTCAACCATTTTCTCTTGTTGATGGAGTTAAACATTTCTTAATGCTTTCAATATACAAGTTTCATGTTTTGGAATCTAATTTGAAACTTTAAAAATTCAAAACGAAAACCCATTTTCAAGGTGTGACGGATGGTGTGTACAGGGCCCGGGTAGGTCCAAGGGCTTAAAAACTGTTTGGTTCCTGTACTTTCAATTTTGTGTTGAAGGTATGTGATATATAAGGACTTAGTAGATACAAATTTGTATGTTTAGACACTTATTAGATACTTTTTAAAGTTTATGGACTAAATAGACACAAACTTGAAAGTTTTGGGACTACACTTGTACATTAATGAGATCCCACATCACTTGGAAAGAGAGGGGAACGACATCAATTGGAAAGGAGAATGAGTGCAAGCGAGGACGATGGGCTCCGAAGGGGATGGATTGTGAGATCCCATATCTGTTGGAGAGGGGAACGAAACATTTTTTTGCAAGAGTGTGGAAACTTCTCGTAACAGACGTGTTTTAAAAACTTTAAGGGAAACCCCGAAAGGGAAAGCTCAAAAAGGACAATAACTGTTAGCAACGGGCTTGAGCTGTTACAAATGGTATTAGAGCTAAACACCAAACGGTGTGCCAGCGAGGACGTTAGGATCTGAAGGGGGGTGGATTGTGAGATCCTACATCGGTTGGAGAGAGGGACGAAACATTTCTTATATAAGGTGTAGAAATCTCTCCCTAGCAGACGCGTTTTAAAATCTCTTTAGGGAAAACTCGAAACGAAAAACCCAAAAAGGACAATATCTGCTAGAGGTGGGCTGACAATACCTACTAGTGGTGGGCTTGGGCTTGGGCTTGGGCTATTACAAATGATATCAGAGCCAGACATCGGGTGGTGTGCTAGCGAAGATGCTTGGCCCCCAACGGGATGAATTGTGAGATCCCACATCGGTTGGAGAGAGGAACGACATTTATTATAAGGTTGTAGAAACCTCTCCCTAATAGACACATTTTAAAACCCTTGAGTGGAAACGGGGAAGTAAAAGCCCAAAAAGGATAATATCTAATTGTGGTGGGGTTTGAGCTGTTACAAATGGTATCAAAGCCAGACATCAAACGGTGTGCCAGCGAGGACGCTAGGCTCCTAAAAGGAGTGGATTGTGAGAGGCTCCCTAACCTACTCGTTTTAAAACTCTTGAGAAAAAAATTAAAAAAAAACAATATTTGTAATATTGGTGAGAACCTCTTTATTTTTGGAGCATGATTGAGAATATAGTGAATGTTCAGCTGGGAATGGTCCAGACAAGCCTTTCTCGTCGACAGCAAAATGAAAAGAAAGAAAAGTGACTGAGAGAATGAGGTGGTCTCGTGGTTACAAGTAAAGTTTGTGAAAGCAAAGAGGAAATTAAGGTGGGAAGTCTCAAGCCAAAGAGCTTTCGGTGCCTTAAAAATCCTCAGATTTGCTTAAACAAATGAGGCAAAGCTAAGGCACCCTACCCCAGTTTGTTTCTCTTTTGCTTTTTATCTCTTGCATCCTTCATAATCATTGAGCAATTATTTACCATTGGACTTACCTTTTTCTTATAGCTCCAACTAAGATTCACATTCGTTCTACAAGATGTTAACCATTACAAAGCGTTCCTTTCACTTACGTTTTCACTTATCTATCTATGATCATATTCCGACATCACGAGTTAAGTGACAAGTACAAGTGATCGAATTACTCAGATAAGGAAACATTTAGGGAAGATAAACCAATGTTTGTACTGACTAAGAAACTCTCGAGGTATTTTATCTTTAACCTAAATGTATTTATGTAATGTAACGGTCCAAGCCTACCACTAGCAAATATTGTCCTCTTTGGACTTTTCCGTTCGGGCTTCCCCTCAAGGCTTTAAAACGCTGCTAGAGAGAGGTTTACACACCCTTATAAAGAATGTTTCGTTCTCATCTCCAACCGATGTGGGATCTCACAATCCACCCCCTTGGGGACCTAGCGTGCTCGTTAGCACACCGCTTAGTGTCTGGCTCTGATACCATTTCTAACAGCACAAGCCCACCGCTAGTAGATATTGTTCTTTTTGAGCTTTCCCTTTCGCGTTTCCTCTCAAGGGTTTTAAAATGCGTCTGCCAGGAACATGTTTCTACACCTTTATAAGAAATGTTTTGTTCCCCTCTCCAACCGATGTGGGATCTCACAATCCACACCTCTTTGGGGCCTAGCTTCCTTGCTGGCACACCGACTGGTATCTGGCTGTGATACCATTTGTAATAGCACAAGTCCACCGCTAGCATTTCGTTCTCCTCTCCAACTGATGTGGGATATCACATGTAAACATGGCACAAAAAATTAAAAGAATTTTCTTCTATTTATAAAAACTGCAAGGATACAAAATAGTCATTTGTTTTAGTTCAATAAATACGAGATCAGAAAATTGATTCTTTAACCTCGAGAAAGGTAATTAATATCTTATTCATTAAGGTATGCATATTTTTATTCTTCTATAACTGAACCGTCATTATCGTTATCTATAAGGGTAAATACGTCCAAAAAAGACAAAAGTAAATAGCATCAAAATCTAATATCCACTCTTTTGTGAATTGGAATAAATCTCATTATAACATACAAAAGGAAAAAAGAATACAAATTCTCACTTTTTTTTTTCCTTTTTTTTTCTTTTTCTTTCTTTACTTATGATTCCTATTTATAGTAAATTCAACCAAATATTGCAAATAATAATTAATAATTTTAATATAAAATGAGAATTTAAATTAAATTAAATTAAATTAAAGAAAAATAAAAGCACACAAAGATTTTGGAAGAAAAATAAAACAAACATTTGGGCTTTTATTTTTATATTATGCCATCCTTTTACACTTTCATCACCTTCATCAAATATTTTTTGGTTCAAAAGTTAATAAGAATTAATTATAAATTAAAATGACATATTTTAAGGAAAAGAAAAAAAAAAAGACTCTCCCCTCTAATATATAATATAATATATATTTATAATTCTAACTTAAATTAATTAGTCTAAATACCCTAATCACATCATAATTACTTAAATAACCTCAGAATTTGAGTGTAATTTCACTCCCGTTGCTTTCCTCTCTGCCATCTTGCCTCAGTGCCGCCAAGTTCCCCTTTCTCTCTCCGCCACTGCCACCGTTATTTTCTCCGCCGCTCTCGGCTTTCCAGCTGCCGCTGTCCGACTTCCCACCGTCCTCGATACTCTCCGATCGGCCGCCGTTTCCTTGCCCTTCAGATTGGGGAGAGCTTTGGGCTTGAGCGGCTGCGGCGGCGGCTGCCTTATACATGTTCAGCTGCTGGTGGAGCGCGTGTTGGTGGTGGAGCTGGTGGTGTGGCAGCGGTGGCGGCGGAGGATAGAAATCTTGGTGCACTGGTGGTGCACAGTAGGATGTTGGGTGTGGTGCGTAGAGTGCCGGAGCTCCTCCGTGTGCGGCGGCAGCCGCTGCAGTAGCGTATTCTGGTGGAACCCAAATGCCACCTAGCACCACCAGCTGCGGCGCCGGAGCTCCGGCCGCCTGTGGGCTTGGACTGGGTCGTCTTGTGTGCAACCTATATTTCTGTGTACATATAGAAAAAAAAAAAAAAGAGAATCTTTATGCATACAAAAACTAATATATATATATTAAACAACAAAAACTAATTATAATTTTGTTTAAAAAGTTGAATTTTGTCAATAATTAGACAAAAGCCCAAACTAATTTTATGAACTCTCTTAAATAATCTCGATAAAATGGGTCTCACTGCTTGTTGAGCTTCAAAACCGTTGACTCTGTTACCTATCCTTCTTGAACGAGACGATCTTGATTTTGATCCTTGTTTACAAGGGTTTCTAATAGATCATTTCGCACCTTCCTTAAAATGTGTTTAAACCATTCGTTGAGTCAAAATAGCTTTAAGAGTTCAACCAAAGCTCACTGAATGGTTTCAACACTTACCCAAAACCTATCGAGATATTATAACACTTCCGAAGACTTCCAATATCGATAGAGATTCTTACGGTATTAATTTAATTAGTTCAACACTTCAAATAAAAGATTAGTCATCTTATTTTAATTAGTTAAAATAATTTTTTTTTTTTTTTTTAGTTATATTTCAAATATATATTTGAAAATACATAGAGAGAGAAAGAGACCTGCAGATGGCTTTTAACTTCATCATTGGTCAAACCATCAACCTTCATCAGCTCCCTGATTTGCTTTGGAGTGGCAACTATGTTTTTTTTCCATATAAAGAAAAAAAACAGAAAAAAATTACAAATAAATAAGTGAAAATTATTTTAAAACTCAATAATATGATAAAATAATGAAAAAATATATAACATAAGCTCCCAAAATATCCTAAAAAACCCTTAATCAATCAACACTCTCCAACATAATGCACAAAAATCATTAATTTTCCCGAAAAAAAAAACACAAGCATCTACTTCACAAGGACAAGACATACATGTTCTTCATATAATCCTACTTTAATTCCTTTTTTTTGGTCAAATTGAATAAAACCTCTCCAATCTAAAAAGAAGAGAAATTTCATATAAAAATTCAAAGAATAAAAAGCTCAAATTAGAATCTCATAAAACCAATTCAAAAGCAATTTTCTTTTACTCACCTTGTGAACCACCAAGCATTTGAAGAGCATTAACAAATCGCCGGTGCAAATCCGGCGACCAGCACCGTCTAGCTTTCCGGTGAGTGTGATTAGTAGAATTGTTGGTATTGTTATTAGCCACCGTGGAAGAAACATTACTAGTCGTAATTTGTCCATCTCCAACCAAATTCAATTTTCCGGCCACCAAATTACCATTTTCCGGCTGGTGGTGATCGGAGTTATCTACACACTTATTCTCATCAATCTCTTTCCGATCACCACCGCAGCCGGCGGCGAGCGCCAAATCGGGAAGCTGAGAAGAATTAGAATTTTGGGTATTGCTCAAAATTCTATCTTTTGAAAAGGGATGAAAAGCTCCACCATTATTGCTGTTGTTGTTGTTGTTTCTTTGAAGCTTTGGGATGAAGCCAATTTGATGATCAATAATTGCGTCTTTTGAAGAGGAAAGATTTGGTTTTGTTTCATCATTTGTTGTTTGGCTCCAAAGTTGAGCTGATATCATCCAATTTGCTTTATCAGAAATGCTTGAAATTGTTTCTTGCCCTTCTGGGGTTGATTGTTTGAGTGGAATGAACTCTTCAAGAACAGGCTTTGAACCATTTTGATGAATATTATTTCCTTTGCAGGCTTGCAATTGCTGTCTAGAACTCTCCAAAGCTACAAAATTCATTCAAAAACACCATAATTCAATTGAAATTCACACACCCAATTGAAAATTTGAGGCAACAATCATAAACAAAATGATAGTACCATTGGTTAAAAGTTGCATGCAAAGAGGAAGTTCACGTTTGAAAGCATCAATTTTGAGTCTTTCTCCTTCAAGACGAGATAGCAAATCTTCGAGTTGCTTCTGAGTATGATCTTGAGAAGGCATAGCCACCTGATCTGAAACAAATGATTTGAGTAACATAGAGTAGCTGTTAGGCTTGCAATCAAGGCTAAGTTCTGGTGGAGATGGCATTTTTTTGTTCCTAAGGTTCTTGAAATGGCTTAAAATTTCATGGGAAACACAAAAACAAGAGAGAAAGAGATTAGTGTTTGAATTGTTCTTGAGATTGTAAGGGTTTCTAAGTTTATTGCTTATGAAACTCAAGGAGGATCAAGAGGGAATAAAGGGTGTGTGAGAGAGAGAGAGAGAGAGAGAAAAGCAAAGGGGATAAAGAAGAAGGGTAACTTCTTGCAAAGAAGAAAGCTAAAAGAGAAAAACAAAGAGAGAGATGCTTTGATAGAAGGAATCAAGGAGTCTGACATTTAGAGGGATCATGTGCTTAGGGCCTGGTTTTGGAACCTTTGAGAAACATTAGGGTTTCTTTGTTTGTGTGTAAGAGAGAGAGAGAGAGAGAGAGAGAGAGAGAGAGAGAGAGAGAGAGAGAGAGAGAGAGAGAGAGAGAGAGAGAGAGAGAGAGAGAGAGAGAGAGAGAGAGAGAGAGAGAGAGAGAGAGAGAGAGAGAGAGAGAGAGAGAGAGAGAGAGAGAGAGAGAGAGAGAGAGAGAGAGAGAGAGAGAGAGAGAGAGAGAGAGAGAGAGAGAGAGAGAGAGAGAGAGAGAGAGAGAGAGAGAGAGAGAGAGAGAGAGAGAGAGAGAGAGAGAGAGAGAGAGAGAGAGAGAGAGAGAGAGAGAGAGAGAGAGAGAGAGAGAGAGAGAGAGAGAGAGAGAGAGAGAGAGAGAGAGAGAGAGAGAGAGAGAGAGAGAGAGAGAGAGAGAGAGAGAGAGAGAGAGAGAGAGAGAGAGAGAGAGAGAGAGAGAGAGAGAGAGAGAGAGAGAGAGAGAGAGAGAGAGAGAGAGAGAGAGAGAGAGAGAGAGAGAGAGAGAGAGAGAGAGAGAGAGAGAGAGAGAGAGAGAGAGAGAGAGAGAGAGAGAGAAGGAGAGAGAGAGAGAGAGGAGGAGCGAGAGAGAGAGGAGGAGCGAGAGAGAGGAGGAGCGAGAGAGAGGGAGAGAGAGAGAGAGAGAGAGAGAGAGAATTCAAAAGAAATCACTAATACAAAGCATGGATTCTTCTTCTTTCTTACAATTTGTGCCTTTTTTTTGCCTTTTCTTTTTTGGCCATTCTTTAGCTCTTTAAGAGGCCTTAGCTTAGTTTCAATTCTTCTATCCTACTTTTTTTATTTTTAACCAAAGGTATTATCCCTTGAATGTTTATGATAAATTATGTATATATTCATATTCTCTTTCTCTCTTTTTCACCCAAAGTTTCAAGTTGTCATTTTTCTAATGCATATCTATAAGCTTATCTCTTCAATGTTTATGCTACATGGCTAGATCCAAATGAGCCTTTTGCCTCACTATGTGTCTATCCAACCCATGCATGCAACTTTCTTTTGGGTTCCAAAAGTTGTTTCCTTCTTAAACTTTGTGTATTACATTAAGTACAAAGGTTATAGGATTGAGTTCTTGCTCATATCTCTATGTTTATATATGTTTGTATGATGTTATCGATGTTAAATGTGAGATCTCACATCGATTGGAGAGGAGAACGAATCATCTCTTATAAAGGTGTGGAAACATCTCCCTAGAAGATGCGTTTTAATACAGTGAGGTTGATGACGATATGTAAAAAGCTAAAACAGACAATTTCTGCTAGTGGTGAGCTTGGGCTGTTACCAATGGTATCAGAGTCAAACACTAGGAGATGTGCCAATGAGGATGCTGGGCCCAAGGGGGTGGATTAAGATTCTATATCGATTGGAGAGGAGAATGAAACATTCCTTATAAGGGTGTAGAAACCTCTCCCTAGTAGATGTGTTTTAAAACCGTGAGGCTGACGGCGATACGTAACGGACCAAAGTGGACAATATCTACTAGCGATGAGCTTGTGTTGTTACAAATGATATCAGAGCTAGACAATAAGAACGCTAGGCCCCCAAGGGAGGTGGATTGTGAGATTCCACATTAGTTGGAGAAGAGAACAAAGCATCCCTTATAAGGGCATGGAAACCTCTCCCTAGCATACGGGTTTTAAAACGCTGAGACTGATGATAACACGTAACAGTCCAAAGCGAATAATATCTGCTAGCGAAAACTTGGGCTGTTACAGCATAAGTTAAGTTAAGTTTTTGTCCTAAAAGATGTTACCTTTAAATATAGACCAATGATCTCCTTCCATCGAGATGATCCTCGATTACTTAAGTCGCTCCATAACAAGAGTGAGAATATCGTATCTTTACCAAAACATTCATAAATACAATATAATTAATATCTTCTCTCTAAGAAAGGAATATCTTAGTTCCAATTGTAAGGCTCTAAATCAAGAGCAACACATACACAACTCAAACTCACAAAGCTTCAAAGTAACACAAGAATGAAGCACTATTGTGAAAAATCTACCCTAAGAGTTGAAGAATCTTCTCCAATTTTGCTACTACTTTCTTTTTAGGAAGTGGGTTGGAAGGTAACAAGATTCTCACTCACATTTACATTATATTCCTTCTTTTGAGTTCATATGTTCTAAACAAGAGCTCCTACTTTCTTCAAGAACCTTCATCATTCATGAGTTTCATCTTTAATTCCAAATTGATTTTGTGTTCTTCTTTTCAAATCTTGTATCCTAAAAGATTGAAATGAACAGCTACAAAAAGTAAGTGGCCATGCATTCTTAATACCCATTATTAATTACTTCTTTTCCCTTTCCTTTTTTAAAATCTCTTTCTAAAGTTCTTAGTTCAAAGCATGACTTGGGTTGAGCATAGATTCTCCTTTGGCCATACACAAATTATAGGTTATAATGTCATTCACCCTTTAATAAATCATTAAACTTCAATTTCTTTCTCGTACATCCCACCATTTCTAAGGTAATAGTTAAAATATATCAACTTGATCAAATAGTTATGACTAATATGAATTAGAATCGAATTGCTACAGCGATATTTAACCTTTAACACGGTAACTCCCAAGGGATTGAGTCAATACGAGGGTCAAGAGTATCTAAACTCCTTAAACCCTATTTGAGTTTCAAATACAATTTCGAAAGCATACCCTACTCATTTTAGTTTCTCAAACTTAACAGCAAAACAAAGAGGAGGTTGGTTTTGATATACCGAAACGGAAAACCAAAATAGATTGGGCACTCACAAAATACACATTGTACTAAAATACTTTAATCACAATACTTTTCTGATAGTGATTTAAAGGGAAAAAACACTAACGATTCTTGTCCTTCAGGATTAATAGCTTTTCTTAGAAATGCTCCATGATTAATAAAAATCATATGAAACCTAAACCGTGTAATGATACGTAATTATTTCTAATAATTTATTAACCTTCCAATGTATGATTGTCGAATCTCACGATTCCAACGTGATGCTTAACATTCTGGTTTGAACAAGTCAAGCTTATTGATTCACAAAGAAAATGTAAATGTAACGACCCAAGCCCACCGTTAGCAGATATTGTTATCTTTGGGGTATCCCTTTCGAGCTTCTCCTCAAAGCTTTAAAACGCCTCTACTAGGGAAAGATTTTCACACCTTTATAAAGGGTGTTTCGTTTTCCTCCTCAACCAATGTGGATATCACAGTGAATAACTATCAAACGGGTCATTCAGTATCGAAAAAGACAAGTCGGGTCATTCAAAATCGAAACGAAAAACAAGTGGAGTAATGTGTAGGAGTGTATGGATATGTTGGAATTTTGATGGATAAAGAAAGAAAGTTAAATTTTGTGTGTGGGAAAATGGAAAAGTTGGAGATTGCATCAAATTCTCTTGCACTGAAACAAAGAGAAAGAGGAATGATGATGATTTTGGTCACTTTCTCACACTCTCTTCTCTTATAAGCTTCCAATACTCAACTTTTCTGCAGATTCTCTCTCTCTCTCTCTCTCTCTCTCTCTGTGTTTTAGGGTTTTTTAGGGTTTGTGAGGGAGAGATTTAAAAAGAATGGCACAGAGAGATTCTTTCTTGTGATGACACGTGTACAATTATTCCCTCTAAATCGTCCTTCTGAATATCCTTTCTGTCTGGATGAAATATATTATGTAGTAAGGAATATTCTTCCACTCGGCCCCCATTTTCTTACTTTTTTGTTTTCTCTTTTAGCTCCTTTTACTTTGTTTATTTTGCAAACGAACCCTTGTATTATTCTCTTATTGCACTAACAACATCGAGCGGGTATTCTTATTGCACGTAACAACACGAGCAATGAGCGAGTAGAAAAACTAGGGATTCAAGCCTTTAACTTTTTAATCGAAAGTTGTATTCTAGTAGGATGGACCGTAGAAGCCGAACACTTTTTAGGATTTCTTATGTTTTTAATGTGAATTAGGTTAAAGAGGAATGAATCCGAATTGAACCCAGGATGTGATAAGCTGAAGGCATGTATGGAACGTACCCTCTTGAGTGTCGACCCTTGAACTCATAGGCCAAGGCTAAAGCATTGCATTTGAGTAATAACTCAAGATCTTCTTCTCTTTTTTTGCCTCATGGCTCGTTCTTTCTATGTTTGGTCTGAATTTTTCTCGTGTTTGTCTCTTTCCCCTTAGTTTCGTATCTATCCTTTTTGGTCCAGTTTTTTTAGAAAGATGAAAATTAATTTCAAAATAGATTTTTTTTTTTATTCGACGAAAAAATGAGGGGAAGGAGAACTTTCTGTATAAGTGGTTGGAGAATGAAAGGGACCAAAAAGCCATGGGAGGGAGCTAGAGCTAGAGCTGAGCTACCGCTAGGCTTACCGGAGCACATCTCTTCTTCCTCAAAAACCACTCTCATTTGGATTGGGACTTTTTGCCTTGCCTCGAGGGCTTACGAGTCCATGAGCTCAGCTTACGATAATGTTGGTATTCAGTGAGCTCTAACCTATCGGTTTCATAAGCACTAATTTAAGTCAATTTTTCACCTTTTAACTCTATTCCTTAACTTTAACCTATTCCTCTTATTTATTAACCTAGCCATGAATCAACCCAACCCAAAAAATTTATAATGGGTCAAGTTTGGTTCATTATTTAATAAGAGTTGTTTGAATTAAAAAATATACCATCTAAACAACTGTACTGAGTCTAAAAAATGTCACAACTCAACTCGACTCGACCCAACCCACAAAAATCAGTAATATTCTATTTATTTAGATGGGTAAAAAAAAAAAAAAAAAAAAAAAAA
>NW_019272045.1:2683950-2708525 GCF_002738345.1 Cucurbita maxima
GGGGAAAAAAAAAAAAAAAAAAAAAAAACTTATTCCATTTCCCAATTGAGACTTTTAGCTAAGCTTTGGTTGGAAAGTTAGAGATTCTTATTTAAGTATTATAATATATATATATATATTTTATACTTTATACTTAAATGTATAAAAAAAAATAAAAAAAAATAAAAATATGCTTAAGTAGTGGTAGATACTTGTCATTAAAGTTAAAGAAGATATACAGATGAAAGAAAAGTGAGATTCTATTATTCTTAACCTAATTTTTTACAGTAAAATTATACCTTATTGCAATTTGATAAACCCAAAGCTCAGAAATTCAAACCCTTATTCAATGGATTATATGAAATATTCTTAAGCTTTGACAAAAGCCATCGATGGCAACACTTGTGGCCTATAATGCCCTCTCCATTAGAATCATTTATTGCTCTTTACCAATACTTGATGTTAAAACCCATTTGTGTTATGCAAAAAAGATAATATTCTCTACATCCTTGGCTTTTGATTAATCGGAGATTCGTTCGTTCGTTCTTCGGATCTTAAATGTTATGCTATGACATCGATTCTTTTATATCGTTATGATATTATCTACTTTGCTCAAGAATATATATGTTCAACTACTACTAGCTCAGCTCGGATCGAAACTTGCTTTGATTTGCTTGGTGGGTTTTACTCGTGGGATTTAACATAATACCTTACGACATGAACGGATGACATTGACACCCATATACCACCGGTGTTCGTATTTGAAAAATTTATTAGTATTGATATTTTTGTTAATTCAAGTATAACTCAACTGATTGAGAGATATTGTAACAAATCAAGCCTTCCGCTAGCATACATTGTCCTCTTTGGCTTGTTACGTATGGACGTCAGTCTCACAGTTTTAAAACGCGACTGTTAGGGAGAGGTTTCCACGTTCTTGTAAAATATTTTGTTCTTCTCTCCAACCGATGTGGTATCTCATACATATACTCTCAACAACGTTAAAAAATTAAAATCTCTCCACTCTATATGTTGTTGAACTAAAAAGAAAACGGACATTTTTTACACTAATCAATATGGAACTTTGGTTGACATGCTTTTACGATTGCTAGCTAGTTCTAATGGATCGAGGAGACATGCTAAGCTCGGACCGAAAGAGAAAAACAAACCCTAATGATTGCAATTTAAACAAAAATATTTGAACGTAGAATAAATTTTTTATTTCAAAGTGAACGGTTTTGTTTCTCGTAGCTATCATAAATAAACAAAAAGTTTGATGCTTTTAACAACCATATGAATGGTTCCATATTAGGTTAAGGGAAGTTGACCAAAACATGTTTTTGAAAATGGCATCTAAAGAACAATGAGCTAAGAGAAGTGGAGAATGGAATTAGAATCACTTTGGTCGGCCTCTAAGTGATCTCAATTGCAAAAGGATGAAGAATTCATGCATGGGAAGTTAATAAAAAATAAAAACCCTTTTTTATTTTTTATTTTCCTTTTTCTCTTCGTGAAAATGCATCAAAGATAGTATCGAATCTAAGCTCCATACGATGCGACATTCTAATGCTACAACAAACGAGCTTAAATTCTAAAAGATTTAATACGATTAGCGGTAAATATAATACTTTGAAATAAATGAATGAAAACCGTGAGTGAAAACCCTAAATGTATAAATGAAAACAGTCTAGGATCTTATAATCCATACGTAAAAGACGTCAAAGTTCATCCAATCTAGGATCTTATAATCCACTCCTTTTGGGGTCAACATCCTCGCTAGCACATTGTCCGATGTCTGGCTCATTTGTAACAGTTCAAGCCCACTGCTAGCATATATGGTCTATTTTGGTCGGTTACATATTATCGTCAGTCTCACCGTTTTTAAAGCGCGTCTACTAGGGAGAGGTTTTTTCACACCCTTATAATGAATGTTTCATTCCCTTCTCCTATCGACGTGAGATCTCACATTAACGTATCGTTTCAGTGAAAAACATGTCCCTAAAGTTCTTTCTCAAACTATTTTCCTATCATTTTTAAAAACTTTTTGGATCATTTAGTACTTGTTTGGTAGTTGTTCTCTCTCAATGCTCGAGTTTGTTGATTATACGTCGTCAATTTCAAACGTCATTCTTCAAATGGATCGCTGTTTCAACTTTTATATGTTATCATTAGCCAATATGTCTCTTTTTTTTTTCCCATATTTTTCACCACTCTATGATGCCTACAACTACTCAAAAGCCCACAAATGGGTTGGGCCAAATCAAATAGATGAGACAGATGGGCCAGAAACCATGGGCCTGGGCTTGGATTTGATGGCCGACCATGAGAGCCCACGTTTCAACTAAAATGTGCAATTTTTTATGTACAAGAATAATGTTAAAGTTCCTAACCACCGAACATAACTAACTTGTTATGTAAGGTTGGTCGTGCTTCAATTTGCAAGACTCCATCAAAATCCGTCACTCCTAGGTCGGAAGATTAGTTTTTCGATTAATATCTCTTCTAATTTATCTATCTTTGGAGATAAAAAAATTTAGAAATTTACTATAATCGATAGCTCTATTTAGATCAAAAAGTCTAGACTAGAGTTGATGACTTGCGAAGAGATACGCTTCTCGATATGAACGACATTTTAGAACAATGTCTGCTAGAGATTGAGCTTGACTCGAGAGCTAAGTTTTGCTAAGGACTTGTTTGGACAATCAAAATTAACCCAAATTTAAATCCAATGAATCATTTGATGTGACACACGGTAACATCTATATGTCCAAAAATCTAAGAAATGTTCAAATTTGATGAATGACATATACGTTCAGTAAAAAAACAAACTTAAACACTTGTTTTCGGGCCATTTTCGAGTCATTTTCCATAGGTGTACCATTGCATTTTTTTTCCCTCTTTGAGATGAGAGTCATTAACTCGTTCACAAAAGTTATTTTCTTGTTTTAGTAACATACTAAATCCATCGAAGATTATTCTAAACATAAAATAAGGAAGAACAAAAACAAGTACTCAAGTCTAAAAGATCTCACAACTTTAACCCTCTCGAGAAAACCCTAATGGAGACACTTAATAGTTATGCTTTTTTCCAATATTTTTCAATGAAACTTTGATAAACGTTTAAATTTGATAAATTTGACACATATGTTTAGTAAAAATAATCGAACTTAAACACTTTCGTTTTCGAGTCATTTTTTAGTCATTTTCCATAGGTGTACCATTGCATTTTTTTTCCTCTATAAGACAAGGGTTAATAACTCGTTCTGAAAAGTTGTTTTGTAACGATCCGAAATTTTTTACTTAATTTAAGGTCGCTACTGTATACATACCATAAACATTGAATGCTGAAGACTTCATTAAAATTTCATAAAACATAACTTTTATCTTAAAACACAGTTATGGACTTACCTGTTTCGAAAACATCTTTAAAACGACACAACAAAAGACTAAATAAAATAAATAAGCGTTTAAGTTAAAAACATCCTATTCTAGCCTAAGTCTAAGAAAATAAATACCGTTTTTCTATGCATGTGTCATGGTCTTGAGTTGCGATGTCGTCGTCATCCGTACAGGAATGTCTTGCCTTAACCTAAAAAATGTAGTAGCACATGGCTTGAATATTTAAAGAAATACTCAGTAAGTTAGTCCACTATTGGGGTTAAATGCAACAATCACATGCAATGAAATGATGAGATCTATCTTTCATTCCATTTTTTCTACGGTGCTGTCCTAACGGGTAATTTTGGACGTGTACCATATACTCTACACATAGCCTATACGTGCGAGTATGAGCTTACCAGCAAGTTCGCACACCGCTGGACCACTTTCCTTATCCGGTGGACATACTTTAGGAGCCCCTTAGGCTGGACACCCACTAGAACTAGTAACCGTCATGGCAGCGCTATGCAAAGCATAACGATTGTTGTCCTGCCATTGGATGTACGCGTCCGTACCCTCGTGAGGGGATAGGGGTATCCCCCAAATGCATGAGCTCCCAAAACTTTTCCATTTTTATTATCCTTTCATAAACCCCACTAGCATCATGTACATATCATATCATTTTTTATATCATTTCAGATATCGTTCATTATTCATATCATATTGTTTCTCATTCTGCAGTTCAGAATCATACATAATTCTAACGGGTTTATATTTCATGCAATTTATCTTAATTTCATGTCATTCATATCATGTTGTATACACACAATTTAAGAGACCTAACATAACGTTCTATGCTTTTAACATAACATTTCATCATATACACATCATACCATGACATATTGCATCACAATGTAACATATCATAAACAAGTCAACGTAAACACTTCGTAGTCATATCGTTCTCTAACTTATCATAGCTTTAACGTTCTTATACCTATCACAGACATATCATTACGTGAATGTACCTTAGTCATATCATCACAATAACTTAACCTAACGCTATCGTTTTATCAATCCTAACGCTATCGTTCTATCAATCTATCACAAACCTATCCCTTTCTACTCGTAACCTAACCGTATTCTTCCATCAATCTCTCTTATCCATATCACTCCGGTATGTAACCTAACCTTAACATTTCATGAACGTATTTTACTCCTATCGTTACATTTAATTTTGTGCATCCTTCTTGTATCCTATCTCAAACATATCCTTGAACACATCGTACCATAATTATTATCATACAATTCACATATTATAACATATACATAACATATAGGAAGCATATCGATCCACAGACAATTCACACATATCAATATATATGACACATGCCATGTGGTTCTGCACGTGTCAACATCAAATGTAATCATGCCGATAGTAAGGTCAAATATACTATTAATTAATTAATACTGATAATTATTAATAATTGAAGGTAGGTTTGCTATCTAATTAATTAATTAATTAAAATTAATTAATTTGAGATTAAGGCGAAAAGACCAACATGTACCATTGCACTTTTTTTCCTCTTTAAGATGAGGGTCATTAACTAGTTCAAAAAAGTTTTTATGGTTTTAGTATTATACCAAATCTACTTAAGATTGTTCTAAGAGTAAAATAAGGAAGAAGAAAAGTATGTACTAAGATCTCACAACCAAAACCCTCCCTATAAGACTATAAAACTTAAAGCAACTTTTCTGAATTTGAAAGTTCAATTTTCATGAACCTGTATGATGTTATAATATTCTACCAATCTAATCCTCACTGTTGATTGATAAAATATATCAAATATACTATTAAACAAAATCGAAGGGAAAACTCGTACTCATTTACTCATTTATTATTAAATAAAAGTGAAGAAAAAAAAAGAGAAATTCTAATAAAATAATAAAAGCCACTATTTCCCCAAGTTTCCCCCACAAATCTCAAATTCCAAACAAAATAACTCGAACAATCAAACCAACCACTTAGCCCTTTTCATGCACAATTTGAAGGACACCCCACCATGGAAAAATCATGTTTTTCCCTTTTCCTTTTCTACGCCGGAGTTCTCGATTCTGCCGGCGACGTGTTAACATCGGAGCCTTTAGAGGGGTCATCGGAAGACAGGCGCAACCCGTCGTCGGTCTCACTTCTGTTCATATTTTCGATCATCCGTACAACTTTCGACATCGTCGGTCGTTGATCGGGGACGGTGGAAACGCAAGACATTGCGACTTGAAGCAACGGAACCATCTCTTCTTCAATGTTGTGGAATCGCATCAATTCAGCGTCGAAAACCTCCGCCGTCCATTCCTCCCGGACGACGGACTCAACCCACCGGGGAAGGTCGATGCCGTCTTCGCCGAGGGACTGTTGGTTGGGGGCTTTACCGGTCAAGAGCTCGAGGAGCAGGACGCCGTAGCTGTAAACGTCGGATTTGAAGGTGACTTTTCGGGTTTCCAGGACCTCCGGCGCTCGGTAACCGGCGAGACGATTCGGCGGCGTGGCGGTGGCGAAGAATGGGTTTAGGCCGAAGTCGGTGATACAGGCGTCGTGGTGTGGCCGGAGAAGGACGTTGGAGGATTTAATGTTGCCGTGAACCAGGTTGCAGGGGAGGTGGAGATGAGCAAGTCCCCTGCCCACGCTTAGAGCTATTCTCATTCTTGAATCCCAGTCTAATGGTGTCCTGCCGGAGCCTCTGCTACCTGTACCATGCAAATTTAACGTTAACACATTGAACAAAATGAACGAGATTGTGATATCCCATATCCGTCGTCCGTCGTATAGGAGAACAAAACACTCTTTGTAAGGTGTGAAAATCTCTCACGGATTTCAAAAACCTTGAGGGTAAGCAAGGACAATATGTGCTAGTCATGGATTTGGACTTTGAAAAATAGTATCAGAACTAGACATTGGACGATGTGTCAGCGAGAAGGCTGAGCCTCGAAGGGGTGGACACGAAACGGTGTGCCAGCAAAAACGCTGGACCCTGAAGGGGAGGATTGGGGGTCCCATATCGATTGGAGAGGAAAACGAGTGTTAGGGAAGACGCTGAGCCCTGAAGGAGGGTGGATTGTGACATCCCAAGTTGGTTGGGGAGGAGAACAAAACACCATCTATAAGGGTGTGAAAACAATGTATTGTGATATCCCACATCAGTTAGGGAGAAGAACGAAACACCCTTACACCCAGGTGGATTGTAATATCCCACCTCGATTGAGGAGGAGAACGAAACACTCTATAAGGGTATGGAAACGTTGGATTGTGATATCCCATATAGGTTAGGGATGAGAAACGAAACACCCTTTATAAGTATGTGAAAACCGCTCCCTATTAAAACTTAGAGGGAAACGCTGAAGGAAAAGCCTAATTATGACAATATTTGCTAGTGGTAGACAAGTTAAGCATCAATATGTTAACGCAGAAGGAAACCTCTCCCTAACAGACGCGTTTTAAAACCTAGAGGAAAACGCTGAAGGAAACGCCTAATGATAATAATATTTGCTAGTGGTAGACTTGAGCTAGTACAAGTTAAGCATCAATATGTTCCAAATCAGCACGAAGTCGAGTATAAAGCTCCAAAAGATCTAACTAAACTATTAGAAGTACGGGAGAGTGTAGCGATCATGAACCGTATAAGACTCAAAAGATCAGACATCCATTACTTTAAAAATTATATAATTGGTATAATTAAGTAGAAGGAAGAGGTACTAACCGTGAAGGCCCGCCGACAAATTTCCGGTGGAGATATAATCAAAAACCAGCAATTTCTCATCATTGGAGAAGTAAAAGGCTCGAAGCGGAACCACATTTTGATGTTTAATCTTCCCCAAAGCTTCCATTTGAATCTCGAATTCCTTCTTCGTAGCCGCCACATCCTTCAGCCGCTTCACCACCACCGTCGTCCCTTCTTCCAGCACCGCCTTATACGACGTTCCCACGTCTCCTTTCCCCAGCACCTCCGCCGAAGCCCTCAACAAATCCTGCAAATCGAAATTGTAATTTCCCCCTTCGAAGAACGTCAGCTTGTTCCTCTCGGCCGCCTCCACCGACCCTCCGGTAATGTCGTATTTCGACGACGACGTCCCGGCCTCCACTATCGAGATGGCTCTCGCCGCCGCCGATGGCTTCCGGAACTTCGCTGGATGGTGGGAGCGGCGCCGGATACAGAGGAAGAGGAGAATTGCGGCGAAGACACCGCCGACGATGATCCCGATTATGGCAGCTGTGGACCGGTTTTTTGGTTTCCCGACAGTGACGGCTGGTGGGTTTTGCGGCGGCGGTGCTGGAGAGGTGGATGGGTTGCAGGAGAGGAATGGTCCGCCGCAGAGATTTAGATTTCCGGCGAAGGAGGAGGTTGGGAATTTCGCCAACGGTTTTGGAATCGATCCGTTGAGTTTGTTGTTAGAGACGTTGAAGTCTGTTAAATTAACCGCCGAGATTCGCGGGATTGAACCGGAGAACCCATTGTTCTGCAAGAAAATCCTCGTCAAGTGGGTCAGATTGTCAACGGCCGCCGGAATCGTACCGGAAAAGTTATTCGACGACAAATCCAGCCGAGTCAACCGAGTCAAACGAGTCAAACTGGGCGGAAACTCGCCGGAGAATGCATTATCCTGAAGATACAGATTCTGCAGCATTACCATATTAGAAAAATCCGACGGGATCTTGCCGGAGAGAAGATTAGAGCGAAGGCTGAGAACTCGAAGCTGAGTCAATTTGCCAATCGTGTTGGCCGGAATCTTACCGACGAGGCCGGCGCCGGGCAAACGGAGGGAATAAACAAACGACTGATTGGAATTGCACTGAACGCCGATCCAATTACAGACGGAATTGGAGGTATTCCATTGATGCCGATTGGCATGAGGAGCTTTAGAGAGAAAATCGAGAAGGGCCTGTTTGTCCTGAGTCGGCTCCGAGTTGACCCACTGAGTCAGAACAAGAACAACAACAAAAACAGAGCAAAGAGAAATTGCAGACGCCATTGTCAAATTACAGAGACAAAACAATGGTTTTCCGGCGAGAAGCTATGAGAGAGGAGGAAGAAGAAACAGAGGAGAGTAGTAATGGCGGCGAGTAGCAGAGGACAGTATTTGGAAACTATATATAAACTGTCATAGTGAAATCTAAGGAAGAAGATGAAGAAGAAGAAACAAATACAACGCTCTTTTTTTTTCCATCCTCACGCTCTCCCTTAACCCAATACAAGTAGAGTTATTGTTGGGCTAAATTTGCTAATTCTCTCAACTAAAGTTTGTGTTTTTTTACCTTAAAATTTAAGGATTTCTAACTAAGGGTGTTACTTATTGGTTGGGAAACTTTTTTGGACCCATTTTGGATTGGTGACCCGAGCTATCCAAATAGTGTTTACAACTTCACAAAGAGAAAATATGGTGACCTCTACTTGTCAAGACAGACACAAGAGGATGGTGCATTATGTGGCTGAAGAGAAGGGTGCATCATCCAACACACCAAGAGTATGCATTGAAGATAAGTCGAGACATACACAAAGTTCGAGAGAACAAGACGACACGAGTGTCAAAGACAAGCTCAAAGAAGGTCGGGTAGAGCCTCGATCCATAACTTAAAAAATCAGGGTTTCAATATGAGTTTCGACATGCGGTTCAAGAATTAAGTCCGACGATGTGAAAGATGAAAGTTCACCAAATTTGGTGTCAAACGGATACTCAACGGACTATGCACAAGCTACCCTGTGGCATATGCGTGTGTCACAATGTGGGCGAGCGTCATAGGACGAGTAGTCTCGGACATCTTCCTTTGAAAAGGGTCTTTCAAAGACAGTACTAGACGACACGAGTGTGTCAGTATTGCACCCCAGCTCATGTGTCTACCATCTTAACGGGACATCACGAACATCCATCGATTTAAGTTCACTCGAACATTGGATTCGTCCATGTCCATGCTACGAAATACATTTTAGATAGCCAATGCATAATCCAACCTCCGACACATAAGTCAACCCACAATACTAGTGACAATGAATATATACCATACATATAACATTGATAACTAAAATCTTATAAAATTCGAATATCAAACCTTACAAGTTATAATGCATCACTAAAATCAGGTACAAACATTAAATATTCTTAATATTTCTAAGAGTAGTATTAGGTCGAGTTGGGCTTGGGTTGTAACCTCATTTTCGAGTTGATTGGGTTGACCCGACCAAAACATGCAACTCATTAATCCAACTGAATTTTCAATTTTTTTAAAAATTCAACTCAACCCAAACCGAAAAGAAATCTATGTTTGGATCTTACGTGAAATTCTTGTGCTATGCTCGAATGGATCTTCATTTTTCTGTTTCATTTTATGTAGGCTGCAACAAATGAAGACGATGAAAGGGAAGAGAAGGAACATATTATTACTTTCTATGTAGAAAAATCCGAGGTAGAAGTATACAATGAGTGATCTGTAAGAAACATATACTTACTATACAGAATCTATAACCTTTGTCATTGCTTTGTTTATAACTTCAAGAATTTGTTTAATCAAAATCAAACTAACCTCTCATCTCCTTTGGAAGTTGAAGGATTTTATTGCAAAAGCAAAGATAGTGGCAAAAAACAAGCAGAAACCGAATACCATGATGGCAGCTACACCTAGGAAGTCATGTCTAAACCCGAAAACGTGCTTCAGAACGTCGTGTATCGCTATCGAATGAATTCCATCTGATAGCTTAACCAGTTTATTGTCATCGCCATATTGTGATACTTGGAGTCCATATAAACTCCATGCCACAGGATTAGCCCAATAATACCATCTCCACCATATTGGGATCCTCTGCAAGTAGCCAACTTTAGGTCAGCTCAAAATCGATATAAGAATGAAGAGAATAGAAGTGAGACCATGTTGTGATTTTTTTTTTTTTTTTTTTTTTCCTTCAAGTAAATAAGCCTATTTCGCTCATGTGAGATTCCACATCAATTAGGGAGAGGAATGAGTGCCAGCGAGAACGCTAGTCCTTAAAGGGAGGTGGATTGTGAGTACCCACATCGATTGGAGAGGAGAACAACACCGATTAGAGAAGGGAATGAGTGTCAACGAGAACGCTGGGCTCTGAAGAGGGATAGATTGTGAGATCTCACATTGGTTGGGGAGGATAATGAAGCATTCTTTATAAAGGTGTGGAAACTTCTCCCTAGCATAAGCGTTTTAAAAACCTTGAGGGGAAGCCCAAAAGAGAAAACTCAAAGAGAACAATATCTACTACTTGTGGGTTTGGGCGGTTACAAATGGTATTAGAGCTATACATCGAACGGCCAGGGAGGACACCAGGTGGTGTACCAGCGAGGACGCTGGACCCCAAAGGAGGGTGGATTGTGAGATCCCACATCGATTGGAGAGAGGAATGAGTGCCAGCAAGGACGCTAAGTCCCGAAGGGGGTGGACACCGGGCAGTGTACTAGTGAGAACGCTAAGCCCCAAGGAGGGGAGGGGGGTGGACACTGTGCAGTGTGCTAATGAGGACACTAGACCCAGAAGAAGAGTGGATTGTGAGATCCCACGTCGACTGGAGAGAGGAACGAGTGCCAGCTTGGAGACTGGGCCTCGAAAAGGGTGGATTGTGAGATCTCATATCAACTGGGGAGGAGAACGATAAAGATTTCTTTCCGTTACCGAAATGGGGCAGGGGCGGGAGTATATTCCTCGTATCTGTCCCTGACCCCATCCAAATCCCCACTCCGCCTCACTTTATATATATACACACACAATATTAACTTATCATATATTTGTATTATATACCTATTACTTTACCACTTTATTTATTTACTAAGTATATATATATATATATTGAGTGTAGAAGACTATATTACAACAAAGCTATTATAGGATTACCTTATGAGGAATCATGAAGCCACTGAAGAGGTTCCAAAGCATATAAAAGGGAGCAGCAACGATGGCACCCACATTATGGTTTGGTGTGATAGCTGTTGTCATCATTCCGTAGAACGTGAAGTATAGCAAGGTAAAATACATAAAGAAAATATACCAAATAAACTTCAAAGTTGTCCAGTCAAATGCAGCCATGGAGTAGAAAATGGAGCAGTAAATAAGTGTCTGTGCAAACACATAAGGGAACTCGATAGCCACCTACAAAACACAATGCATTAGGAAACTTTCAGGAACTCAGTTACCATAAGGTACGCATAAAACGTCAAGAGGAATACCTGAGCAAATGCAAATGGTAATGCAGAATACAATCCAGCAGCTCTTTCTCGATATGAGACAAATCGCTCAATTGAAACAACTGGTTGAACGGCAGTGGCATTGGTGATTCCAATGAAAAGAACAGCAGCATAGAGGGATCCCATGGCATTAAATAAGTCTTGTTGGGTCTCTCTGTGAAAAGATAAAGATTATAACCATTTAGGACTTCAAGTTCATCGCAAGATAAGCAAGAAAGGCGAATTCAGAGTAAAAGAAACCTTTTGGCACCAAATCTCCAACATATTGTTCCAAGCATCAATGAGATAATAACAGTGTAAAAGAATTTTACTGCTGTATACTGTGGGTTACGCCAGTAAGACAAATTCTGTTTCCATAGGCAAGCTAAGAACTGATTAAAAGGTGACTGAGAAAACTTTGTTGGGAAGCTCAGTTCTTTTGAGTTACTCATTGGCCTGCTCAAGGTTTCGATCAAGTCTAGATTGCGTCTGAAGAAAAAGTGAACCTGGTTAGTTAAAGAAAAGGTATATAAATTTTTTTAAAAAAAGTTAAAAGAATGAACTGATACATACTGGAATAGCGTTGATCTCCGGTAAACTTCAGCAAAATCCACCCCGAGGCGACTTTCTTCAACTGCAGATGTAACTTCAAGCATCCATGCAGCTGGATTATACCCAAATTTGATCTTTGGCACTCCTTCAACAGCCTGAATAATATACACTGAGGCATCTGAGGATTTGTGTATCTAAAAATATCTAGCAGCAGTTGGTTGAGATACGTCTGTAAATGATTTTACCTCAAAGTACTTGATAAGTTCACGAGATTTGGGCCCTAATGGACCAGCATAAATGAGTTCTCCTCCACGCTTCATTAATAAAAGCTGCAGAAGCATAAAATGTCATCATTAAAAAGAACTTCGTAACAACGTTCAGGATGGTTGGGAGGGAGTTCCACGTTGGCTAATTTAGGGAATGATCGTGAGCTTATAAGTAAGGAATACATCTCAATTGATATGAGAACTTTTGGAGAAGCTCAAAACAAAGCCATGAGAGCTCATGCTCAAAGTGGACAATATCATACTATTATGGAGAGTCGTTATTCCTAACATGATATTAGAGTCATACCTTTAACTTAGCCATGTCAATAGAATCTTCAAATGTCGAACAAATAAGTTTTTGAGGCTCGAAGGTGTAGTCAAAAGTGATTTGAGTGTCGAACAAAGGGTGTACTTTGTTCGAGGACTCCAGAGAAGGAGTTGAGCATCGATTAAGGGGAGACTATTCGAGGGCTCCATAGGCCTCAGGGAAGGTTCTATAGTGTACTTTGTTCGAGGAGAGGATTGTTGAGGATTGTTGGGAGGGAGTCTCACCTTGGCTAATTTAGGGAATGGTCATGAGTTTATAAGAAATACATATTCATTGGTACGAGGCTTTTTGGGGAAGCCTAAAGCAAAGTCATGAGAGCTTATGCTCAAAGTGGACAATATCATACCATTGTAGAAGTCGTTATTCCTAACAAACAAATAGTGGACGGAGGCAAAACAAGTCTTCAAGCTGAAAGGAGCAGAAAGGAGGATAAGAAAAATGGAAATTACCTCGTCAAAGGATTCAAAGATATCTATGCTGGGCTGATGGATTGTGCAGACTATTGTACGTCCTGTATTGACAATATTCCTCACTGTCCGCATGACAATGGCAGCAGACCTCGCATCCAGCCCTGATGTTGGTTCATCCATGAACACTATGGATGGGTTCGCTACAAGTTCAACAGCTATTGTTAATCTTTTCCTTTGTTCTGTTGATAAACCATCAACACCCGGTAGACCAACTAAAGCTCCAGCGAGTGGAGTAAGCTCAACAAGTTCCATCACCTCATCAACAAAAGCCTGCACAAAAATAAACTATCGTTGATCAATTTATGTCAATTACACATGGTAATTACTTTAAAGTTAATCATCAATCGAGTTTTACCCTCTGTGTTTCCAAGTCAACATCTGAAGGTAATCGCAGCCAAGCAGAGAAGAGAAGTGATTCCATAATGGTCAAACATGGGGAGTGAATATCTGTTTGTTCACAGTAACCAGAAACTCTAGCAAATGTCTCCTGCTTTTTGGGATAGCCAGATATATGTATGCTTCCTTCAATGACTCCACCAGTTTTTCTACCAGCTAATACATCCATAAGGGTGGTTTTCCCAGCTCCACTGACTCCTAGTAGTGCTGTTAGCACACCTGGTCTGAACGATCCACTAACATTAACCAAAAGTTGCAATCTGTCTTCTGTTACCCCTTGTTGATTCAGCTCCTGAAGTAATACTTCAGATCAGATAAGAAACAAACAAGAAATACCCAAAATAAAGAAATGGATTCAAATCTCACCACGGGAACGTCAATGTAGTAATTAATATTGCTGAAAGACATAGAAAGTTGTTGGAAGGGAAGTACCATCCCTCTCTGTTTAAAATACTTTCCTGCCAAATTGTTGAGATGGTGAAATTATAAAATTAGTTTGGCATTGACAGCACTTGAGGAATGGCTAAGGAAAACTATACTACGTTTTTCAAACAGGTTAATCAGATTCAAACCATTCAATGGCCCCGAATTCTGCAAATAATGTCTCAACTCAGTAACAGTAGTTTCTCCTTTCCTTCTTTTCTCTCTCTCTTGTAGTTCTTCTTTGGAGACTACAGCTTGGCTTTTACCCAAAGCTGTGGAAAAAAAGGGTGAAGCAACGAATCAGTAAACAATAGTTTAGAAGCAAATTTACTCCGATGAGATATTGTCTTCTTTGGCCTTTCCCTTCAAAGGCTTCCCTACAAGGCTTTAAAACTCGTCAATTAGTGTGATATCCCACATTAGTTGAGGAGGAGAACGAAACACTCTTTATAAAAGTGTGGAAATCTTTCACTAGGAGATTCGTTTTAAAGTGTTGAGGAGAAGCCCGAAAGGGAAAGCCCAAAGACAATATCTACTAGTGGTGGGCTTGGACCATTACAATTAGTGAAATGTTTCTACACTCATATAAGAAATGTTTTGTTCTCTTCTCCAGGTAGAATCTCACAATCCAGACACTGAACGCTGGCCCCCAGGGGGTGGATTGTGAGATTCCACATCGGTTGGAGAGGAGAATAAAGCATTCCTTATAAAGGTGTAGAAACTTTTCCCTAACAGACACGTTTTAAAAATCGTGAGGCTGACAGCAATACGTAACGGGCTAAAACTGACAATATCTACTAGCGGTAGGCTTGAATTGTTACCTCTTGTGCTAACATAGTGCGAGAAATTGAACAATAAGTTATAATTGATTGCTTACGTTTAAGGTATGCCAGGAAGAATGTGAATAGTGTATTGAGAATCACTGTATATCCCAGCAGAGCACCAACACCGATCCAATACCAATAGCTCTCAGTAAAAAGGCTGCGTGCTTTTAGTAAAGATACTCCTAGTGACATGCTTGTGTTCTTCCCGTCGCTCTATCCAATGAATAGAGGGAAAAAAAACAAGTTCAACATCACTAAAACGGATGAGCATCGTGAGTATTTAACAGTTGTAGAAGCGAGAATATTACCTTATCCCAAGAATGCCCAAGAAACTCATTAACAGATGCAGCATTTTGGGCGTACATCAAAGGAGACCACCAGAAACCCCATATCCACCATTTTGGTATGCGATCTGTTAGAACAAAGGAAAAGATGTGATTCATGCACGCTTCATGGGTTAATACATTGATGTAGAAAATATGCACTATCAACCTCTTGAAATAATGTATCCTCCCAAAGCCATAACAACCAACATAGTAAATGATCCAAAGGTATTGGCAACGATCATGTTACGGCCCAATGATCCAATGAGGCGAAAGAGTGCTATAGACATTTGATGCAGAGAAAAGAACAACAAAAATTGTCGCAAGAATCTGCATATTCAGAATCCATCCATGTCAACATAGTTATCATTCTCTCTCACCAAATTCAAAAGGAATACTCAATTTTAACCACTTACCTAGTGATAGCAGGATCATATCCAATCACATAATACGTGACAGCAACCCAGATACCAGATTCCATGAGTGAAACTGGAATACTCAAGATCCAAGCAGGAAGAGTATAACCCCAGCTTGGATAAAAGTGCAAATCCCTATGCTTGTAAAGTACAGGGAGTTTGGCCACTAGCATTGAGACCTCTGTAAATCCATTAAAAAGAATGATGACAGTAGAAAAGTAGAGTGCCCCAAGATAAATTCCTCCGTCATCAATTGTGTCATGATCCATTGTTGTCCGGAAAAAAACACTCATTGTAATCAGCGCAACCAATAGTAACTGCACAAAAGAAACAATGAGGACAACATTACAGATAAGTTAAGAATGGTTCAATAAGTTGTAAGTTGTTTTTGTTGAGGATGGTTGGGAGGAGTCCCACATTGGAGATAGTATTCCTCACTTATAAACCCATGATCTTCCACTAAATTAGCCAATGTGGGACTCCCTCCTCATAACAATGGAGACATTATTCCTCACTTATAAACCCATGTTCCTCTACAATGTGGGACTCCCTCCCAACAATCCTAACATATAAATCCAAAAAGAACCAGTTCATTATTACCTGAATAAATTTAAAAACGTAGATGAATGAGTTTCGTTTCATTAATAGCCTTAGCAATGAAAAGCTGGTCTTAAGAAGATCACGCCTCTTAACTCCATATTTAGAAGATGACAAGGAAGCTGGATGGTTATATCGTCTATCAAAAGGAACTTCCAGTTCTTCTGACAAATTCTTCCCAATGTCATACAAACGAAAAGCTTTGGCAAACTTTGCTGCGGGGATAAATTGGTAAGGACGATCAGGAACTGACCAATACTGCTCTTGATCCTTCTTTGATATAACCTACAGTCATTGTTGAGTAGTAAAAACAAAATCAGCAAAAAGTAGTGGAAATTTACAGTTCAATATGTACACTGCTTACTTCTTGCAAAAAGTCCGCAACATTCTTTCTGTCGGGACAGGTGAATCCCATACATGCAAAGAAATGAAGAACAGCTTCTCTGGGTCCCTGGTATATAATCTGGCCTTCACAGAGAAGTATAACATCATCAAATAACTCATAGGTCTCAGGAGCAGGCTGCAGCAGAGAAACTACAGTGGTTGAATCAAGTGCACAGGTAGAATGCCTAAGATATTTGATAATTTGATAGGTAGTTGAACTATCAAGTCCAGTTGATATCTCGTCCATGAATAGAACTCTTGCAGGACCAATTAGTAATTCGCCTGAACTCACACATTGTCATCATAAATATTCATATTAGTATTGTCATCATCATTACTCATATTAATATATTCATCAGTGGGTGGAAACAAACCAGTTGTAAGACGCTTCTTTTGTCCTCCAGAAATCCCTTTCAGCATTTCATCTCCCACCAATGTGTCAGCACACACATCCAGTCCTAAAATCTTCGCAGATATCAATACTTCAGGTATGGAGCAATGACTTCATGATATAGTAAGTGACATGTTTATATGGCATAGTAAAAATGTCGGTGTCAAACTCATGAACATGTGAAAATGTTGATGAAAATGTCGACATCCCGATAAAATTTAATATTCTGCATTGAATTAAAAAGCATCTGAATGTACCTTCATAATGTACTCCACCACAAGGCTTGTCTCTTGACCCCCTAGAGCCAATGACTAGAGAGAAAAGTAGAAAAATTAAAAACAGATAGTAACAGAAGAAGATAAAAGGAAAAATATAAATGAAGTATCATGTACCTTCATAAATATATCAAGATCTTCATCAGGTTTTATCCCTGCAATCTTTTCCCTCCTTGCTAGTTCCACGAGCATATCTGCACAGTTCAAATTGTTAAGAATCACGAATCTCCACAATGGTATGATGTTGTCCACTTTGAGCATAAGCTCTCATGGTTTTGCATTGGGTTTCCCCAAAAGGCCTCATACCAATGGAGATGTATTCCTTACTTATAAACTCATGATCCTCCTCTAAATTAGCCAACGTGGGACTCCTCCCAACCATCCTCAACACAAATAAGTAGTAAAAGAAGTAGTAGCTGTCACAGTGAAAGGTGTTCCATTGCTTACCATATTTGAACCCAACGCCTTGGCAACGCCCTGCGAAATCGAGAGTTTCTCTAACAGTTATTTCTGCAATATGTCGGTCCTGCTGACTAACATAAGCTGCTGTCCTCTGCGGAACAAACTCATTGAAGCCATGCCCATTATATGTTATTCTCCCTGATTGCTGACCAATGAATTAAGAACAAATAGTTTAAAAAACAATGGAGAAGTTAGGCTTAGGTGTTACTTCAGCAGAATGCAACAGGACATGCAAGCTCATGATCTTGCAGTGAAATGGAAATTTTCAATTATTCAGTACCTGCAAATCACTTCCAATGCGACCAGCAAGGGCTTGAAGAAGAGTTGTCTTTCCAGAGCTTGGGGGACCCAATAACAAAGTCATTCTACAAAAGAGCTCATGATCTTGTCACATTAGAAATAGAAGCATAACCAAAGATTCAACCTGTATTATGGATAGAACTAGAAAATTTACTTGGAAGGTCTTATAATTCCACTGACATCGTCTAAAATTGTCAACTTGCTTCTCTGACCTCTGTAAATTTTCAGTTGCCTAAGAAGTGCCTAGCACAATGTACAAGAATTAATTAACATTCAAAGAACAGATTTCAAAGACATTTGTTCATGAAATTGATCAACAAAAGATGACTTACCTCTGTCATATTGCACATGAAATTGGGAATAGTCGGCAGAGCTCTGGTTCCAACGTGAACAAACGACTCTACAGTCAAATGTTCAAATCTAACCTCAATCTTTGGGAACTCTAAATCAACTCTGCGAAGATCAAAGTGAGAGAATGTTAACAAATTTAGTGATCACAGTAGTACCATAATCATGAAAGTTACAAATTCACAAGCCAATGATAAAGCAAAATTCAGCGGGAAAAAGAATTGATCAATGGGCCCTCGAATTAACACGATCTCAAACATCTAAAAGGTAGTAATTCGTGGAAAAAACAGCTCCGTGAAGCAAACAAAGAACATTTTAACTAGTAATCATACGTCATTTGGCTTATCAATTAATAAGGAGCAAAACTGAGCTATAATCCAAAAGGTCGTCAAGAACCAAAAAAAAGTTCGCCAAAAACAGAGCAGCAAATACATGAATAATCAGAAATTAACAGAGAAGCGGAATTAGAATTACGCATGAAAACGCCGACGCATTCGTTGAAAGAACATCTCCGGATCATCATCAACCGAGCTAACCAATCGATCAATAAGAAGCTTCTGCTCCTGAGCCTCAAGTTCACTAACATCAACCTCCTTGGTATCTCCAACAATGTTCTTGAAAATGCCTTTACGAACACGCGAATATGTAGGCAGCCTTTCGAGCGCCGCCCACCGGAGTGCCTCCTCGTCTTCTTCCTGCTCCCTAAACGACTCCGCCCGAATGAACACGTTCTCCGCCGTGTTCCACATGGAGAGCCGAGATCTATGAGCTCAACAAGAGAAAGAAAACAGAGAGAGAGTTGGAAACGCACAATGTAATGCTTGAAGAGAAGACTCTAACATTGGTGAATCCGGTGCTTCGTTTATCTCTTTGTGTACTAATATTGCCCTAGCAATGGGTGGTTGAGCTCTGCATTAATGGCTGCTTTAACCTTCTCTCTCTCCCTCTCCCTCTCTGTGTTCAAAGTCGTTAGCTGAACTCTCTCTCTCTCTCTCTCTCTCTAACGCATAGCTGTTGCGGATTTGTAAAGCAGAGAGGATGAGCAGTGAGAAGGAGCATTTATTGGCCGCGGGAAGAACAGAGAGAGAGAGAGATGGCTGGAGCATTACAATTCCCACTCTCGCGCGTATGAAAATATTATCTACTCGCCACCATAACAAAGTAATCAATTATACCGTTAAGTAGCGGCCTCGGGACGAAGCTTTATAATTGTTATATTAATAAGTAAATATTCAATATTTAGGAGTTATAATGTTAATATTAGTCTTAATATTCATAATAATCTTAAAAATGAGGTTTGATTGTAACTCTAATTTTGAGTCGGTCGAGTTGGCTTGTTAATATACAAACCGACCTAAATTTTCGATTTTCCAAAAATTCATCCCAACCCAATATGATTTGAGTTAAGTAGTCCACGTTCGTCAAATTCTTTGGTCATTTGAACACTTCTAAAAACTATTTGACCGTTTTTAATAATTATCAACTATAGATTTAAAAATATTTATTTCTCTTAATAACGGTTGATACAATAGCGAAACGCTTTTACAATTTTTCGCCCATATGTAATCATGCATGCAAAATTGTGAACGACAATCATAATTTCTTAGTAAATTTGGGAATTTTAAAAATAAAAAATAAAAATAAAAAGGCTAAATTTGTAATTTTAAAGCGGGTGTTTTTAAAGGACGGTAATGGCGCGTGGGAATGGAAGGTGGGAGAAAGATTTTGATTAAAACGGTTGAATGGAGTGAATTGACTTTTATACCCCTGAAAGGGTGGCTATTTTTAAAAGGGCGGGTAAATGTCTTCAGTTTTGTAGGATAGTGGAAAGGGACAAAATTGGGATTTTGAAAATGGAAAAGAAGCTTTGGCTTCGTGGTGGTTCTATCACTCTAGCACGTTTGATCAAATGGTAACCCTATCATGTGACAATCTACTTTATAATAGTAATGGCACCGTATATTTTGGTGTAAAGTTTTTATTTTTATTTTCAATATAATAATTTTGAATCAATTTAGAGCATCGGACTTATACCACTTATTCGAATAACGAGTCTCATCGTAATTGTATCACATGCTAAGAACGTCTGAATTTTTCACGACACTTCCTGCTCGCCTTGAACAAGTTAACCTCTCTTTAACAAACCCATTTTATAACTGTAAAGTTGGCAGCGATACATAATAGGTCAAATCGGACATTATCTATTAGCAGTAGGTTTAGACTGTTACACAAACCTAGCAAACACCCGCTTACATTATGAACCTACTTACGTCGTCGTCATTGGAGTCATTTTTGCTTCCCGGTCTAACTGCTACTATTACCTATCACTAAGTAATATACATAATAGCAAACGAGTGTGTGAACAACCAATGATCATTACTCATCGCTGGTAGACTAGTTATTAATAAATCTGTCAATGATATGTTGATCCTAGACGAAATTATTTAAATCACTTTTAAATTGTGTAATACTTTTATTAATTTGTAATATATATATGTATTAATATAATGTACTAAAAGAAATGTATTTTTTTAAGTATAAATATAATGAGTCAACTTACAGGTAACATTGAATAAAAGGGAAAATTGAGTAGGGAACATAATTCATGCTCATCATTTAATGAGTAGGGATCAAACCCACATGGCATTCACTTCCTTAAGTCAAAGGGCAAAATTATGTAGTTTTAGGCTAAAAGGGACTAATATTTGTATGAACGAGTAAGTTATATGATCGTTAAAACGACACGTATCTTTGATCAAGAGATTAAGAGTTTAAATTCAAGAGTATTTTAACATTTTTTAATAAAATAAAATTTTCGTCTTGAATTATTTACGGGTGTACGAGTTGGGTTGGATTGGATTGGTTTATAATTTTTTTTTTTTTTTAACTAAACTGAAATTTTAGGTTAGTTGGATTGGTGACCCGAGTAACCCGAGTAACTCGAGTAGAGTTTACGATCCAACCTAGCCCTCTATTTTCAAGTTGAATTGGGTTGGGTTATTGGGTTATTTTAAAAATTAAAAAAAAATCATATTTATCCACAAAATATCATAAAATTCAAATATCAAACATTTACAAGTTACAACTCATCACTGGTTGGGTTGGGTTGGGTTGGGTTGGGTTGGATTGGGTTGGGTTGACCCAACCAAAAAATGACAACCCGTATATGAAACCGTCAATAATAGTATTAATGATAGAAACTATGTCTAAATCCTAATATTTTATATTTTTATTAAAAAAATGTGATAAATAAACTAAAATTTAAAATTTAAAATGAAAAATATTAAATATGTTGAAGGGTTGAGAGGGGAAAGAAAAAGTAAAGTATAAAATTATAGCATGTTTTTATAATTATTTATTTTGAAATTATGTTTGGTTTATAGGTGAGAATATTAATGGGAAATTAAATGGAAGTGTGACTAAAAATATAATTTAAAAAATTTTAAAATAAAAAGAGAAATAATTGTGAGCATAAATTAATTTCATTTTGTGTCCCAATTTATTGCTATCTCAACTTGTTCCTAAAATTTCAATCTTTCATACAACAATAACAAAATGTCCAAAAATGTGGCTCCCAAACTCCCTTTATTTTTGGCCACTTCTTGATGTGCCCTACATTTATGGGTTATTTGGGATTTCATTTCATCGAGCTATAACGTTTTAATCAATTAGCTCGTTATATTAGCAAATATTGTTGTTTTGGCCTGTTACGTATCTCCATTAGTGTCATGATTTTAAAACTCGTCTATTAGGGAGAGGCTTCCACACTTAAGAATGTTTCGTTCCCATCTCTAACTGATGTGGGATATCACAATCTACAGAGTCAGTATTCTCGTTGGCACACTATCCAGTGTGGCTTTGATACCATTTGTAATAGCTCAAGCTTATTGCTAATAGATATTGTCTGTTTTGGTTCGTTAGTTATCGTTGTCAACCTCACAGTTTTAAAATGCGTCTACTAGGGAGAGGCTCCCACAACCTTATAAGAAATGTTTAGTTCTCATCTCTAACAGATGTGAGATCTCACAATCTACCGGGTCAATGTTTTCGTTGGCACACTACCTAATGTCTGACCTTTATATCATTTGTAATAGCTCAAGCCCATCACTAGCAGATATTATCTGTTTTGGCCCGTTACTTATCGCTATCAACCTTACGATTTTAAAATGCGTCTAATAAGGAGAGGTTTCTACACCCTTATAAGAAATATTTCATTACCCTCTCCAATTAACGTGGATCTCACGTAAGTTTACTAAAATTAAGGAAGAAATTAATTTATCACTTAATATGCGAGTAAGATTCCACTTTGAAATTATTCTGACTTATTGAAATGCAAGGATTTAACACTAATCAAGTGGGTAGTAGCAATTCCTTGTAAATCTTCATGCTTCCGATTCAAATTAAGATTCGAAGTCTAAATTCAGCACCTATGTGCCCGACATTCGCACGTTTAACTTTGGAATTCTTATAATCGAGCCACTGAAAAAAAAATCACTTTGTTGATATATGTAGTATGTGATGTTTCACGTTGGTTGGGGAGGAGAACAAAACAACCTTTATAAAGGTATGGAAACTTTCCCCTAGTAGACGCATTTTAAAGTCCCGAGAGAAAGTCTGAAAGGAAAAGCTCAAAGATGACAATATCTGCTAGCAGTGAATCCAGGTCGTTATAATAATTTTATTAGATGATGAAATATTAAACTATATAATATAAAAAGGGTTGCTCGAAAGAGACACGTCTCCATATATATTGAGAAGAAAATGTACAAAAACTTTAGGTTAATAGTTGATATGCCTAAAATAAATACTTTTAACCTAAAGTTTGATAAAAGTTGACAGCTTTTTGAGCTATATCTAATGGGAACATATATCTACCAAAAAGTGGACTTGATCATAACCCATGGCTTGGACTTAGCCATAACTTATATAGAATGTTAATGCTTTTCAGCTAACCTTCATTAAAATGCATTTGGTTACCTATAAAATTTTATTCAATAGATCTTCTTTATTTGCACCAATTGTTTGGTGAAAGAAATTTATAGAGTAGTTGGATTTGACTTGAAAAAGAGATCTAGAATCGATACTCGTTCGATGGTAAGAACGATGAACTTCTACCCATCTCGATATATTGTCTATATCAATGAAGATAATTTTCCTTAAATAGTCATGTTCTCCTCCCCACGTTTTATGAGAGTTTGCTCTGCCTGTCGAGCTTAACTGTAGATCACTATGACTATGTCATTGACGTATATCACCTTTGTTTCACACTCGGGTATGATACTATGAGATCCTATATCGTTGGGGAGGAGAATGAAGCATTCTTTATAAGAGTGTGGAAATCTTTTCATAGTAAATGCATTTTTAAAACATTGAGGGAAAGCCCAAAGAGAACATTGATGGAATCACCTAAAAGGCTTCATACTAAGAGAGACAATTGTGTTCACATATATGCCGATGTAACCCACAAACATAGAGAGTTGGGTTAGGTTTACGGGTCTCAAGGTTGGGTTATGAACTCTATTTGGGTTGTTCGGGATACCAACACAGCCAACTCGAAACGCCTAACCCAATTCATGTATATCCTTAAGTTAACTATTATTGATTATTCATTATCCGTGTGTAATTTGTTTGTTGAAAAATGTAAGCATTAGTTTCTTGGAAGGAATCCCTTTTACAAAAAAAGGTGGTGAATGGAATAAATGGATTACTTGAAAAGAAAGAAAGTTACGGTTTATATATGAAAAGATTTTCCCCTTTGGTAAGAAGTTTGTTACTTAGGGCTCACGCTTTCTTCTTCCCTTTTATGGTCATGCTAAAATCAAAATCAAATCAAATCAATAAATATGTTTTTTATTCTCCAAATTTTATAAAATATTCATTAGGGTTATTATCTTTTTTTTTTATTTATTATTATTATTATTATTATTATTATAAATGAAGTAGGTATATATACAAGTTCCAAAAGAGCTCCCGTATAGAGATACTCATTAGTACATAAATTGATGGTATATCACAACTGATAAACACCAAAATAAGTAATATTCACTGAGCCAAGAGCACCCCTCGAGTAAAAGCTTCGACGCCCAGTTGACCAAAATGAGGATCCCAAATTGCATGAGCAATAGACCTTACATGTAAAGGGTCCTATACCCATGCTTCAAAATTACCTGGCCAAACTATATAAAGAGATTTTCGAAAGTCTACAAAAAAAAAAAAAAAAAAAAAAATTATT
>NW_019272045.1:2709024-2716961 GCF_002738345.1 Cucurbita maxima
AAAAAAAAAAAAAAAAAAATTATTGTTAATTGCTTCAAATGTGAAGAAAAAAAATGATAACACGGTTACAAAGTATATGAACTCAGGTCTACCATTAGATGCATTTTAAAAATCATAAGACTTATGACAATATGGTCCAAACGGATAATATTTACTTGCAGTAAATTTGGTAGAAAATACTACCAAATCGCCCCCACAAAAATTTGAACATTGAGGTAAAAAAGTTGGGAAGCCAAAAGGGGGGGAGTGGGTGGGGGAGGAAAATGATATTGTCGGTGAAATGGTGGCGAGAGGAACACAATTATTGTACAATCTATCGTCCTTTGGAAAAAGAGCCAAACTTACTGTCACCCTAATGCCAGAGATCTGAACTTGGCTGGTTTTGTTACCCTTCAATTGCCCCCTGTTGCACGGACCACCCATCTTTCCCTACTCTCTCACAATCACAGCCATTCATTTTTCATTGGACGGTTCTGATTACATAACATCACAGATCCATTCATCTCATGAGGCTTGAGATTGTCCTAATGTAATCATATGGCTTGGAAATGTGAAAAATGCACATACCATGTAGAAAAAATTAGCTTTCAGGATAAAAAAGCAAGTAGAAGGTAAGTTATAATGACTCAAGCCCACCGTTACCTAACGATGTTAGAGAGGTTTCCACATTCATATAAAGAATGTTTTGTTCTCCTCTCCCGTCATTGTGGAATCTCACAAGAGTCTTCCTTGTCTCCATTCCTATTTCTTGGAGATTCGACGTCGGAATTGTAGCTAAGAAGAGAAGATAAGACATTGAATAATTTTCAGAAGAACAAACAAGCTCAAAGCTGAAGCCTTCAAAATGCTTCAAGTGGAACTCAAAACCACAAAATCCCCATCATTAATGAGATATGAAGAACAGTGAAGAAACACACTGTTTGATTAAGGATACAGATTTTTTTGTGTGGCAACCAAAGAGGCTGCTTACCCAGCACACCTGTACAGACAGTTTCAGCACGATCTGATCAGATCATCCATAGCTTGTTTATCACAGCATCTCGTGTAATCGATAACTTGGTTGAATCGAATAACTTGATCCTGGGTACAGCAAGTAGAACTACTGTGGTTTTGTTGAGATCAAGTGATTAGCCAGTAACTGCACATGTTGCTGGTTCTACCAGAAACGAAACGGTAGTAGATATGAGTTGTGGAGTCGCAACATTCTCGAGCTGCTCCCATGCCAATTTCCTTTTCTCGGCTGCTGCAATCGACCTCGACTGTTCCTCCTTCAAGTCAAGCTGGCAAGCAAGCACAAGTTCTTCATCCATGTCATGGACTAGCTTCTTCACATTTGAAGTTAGATTGAGTATAGCATTGTTCCAGTGCTTTTGTGTATTCTGTTCAAGTGCTGGGATGATGATGGGAATGATTGTTTGACGGTTTTGTGCAATAAGATTGATGATGTGTTCGTTGTTCCAAAGCAAGTGAGCTTTCTCTGCCACCTAAAAGAATTGGAAAAATAAGCAAATGTACCTATCAGAACTAAACTAAACGCTCGACAAGATGCACGGTCATGTCGAATCAACATAGACTAGATCTAGGATCTAAGTGTAACAGCCCAAGCCCATCGCTAGCCGATATTGTCCTCTTTGAGCTTTCTCTTCCAAGCTTCCCCTCAAGGTTTTAAAACGCGTCGGCTAAGGAGAGGTTTCCATGCCCTTATAAGCAATGCTTTGTTTTCCTCTTCAACCATCGTGGGATCTTACAATCCACCCCTTGGGGGCTAGCGTCCTTACTAGCACACCGCCCAGTGACTGGCTCTGATACCATTTGTAACCGTCCAAGCCCACTACTGGCAGATATTGTCCTTTTTGGATTTTTCCTTACGGGCTTCCCCTCAAGGTTTTAAAACACGTCTGTTAGGGAGAGGTTTTCACACCCTCATAAGGAATGCTTCGTTTTCCTCTCCAACCGACGTGGGATCTCAATTAAGCCTAACAGCAAGCAAAATCTAGTGAAATACAGTGAAAAGAAGAAAACAGCAATGTGAAACAGACCCTTGGAAACAAATCAGTAAATATACCTGGTAATGAGAGCTATTCAGGCAATATCCGAGTCGCCGAAAGAGAGGAACCATGATCTTCTGAAACTCAACCATGGTGATCATTTCCAGAATCTCTTCTATTTCACTTAAGAACATCAGCTCTTTCTGGCTATTTGTTAAAGGCCAATATCTTAAAAGTCCCTTTATAACTGTACTGGCCAACTTGGGATCCTTATCTATAAACTGTACAATACAATATGTTAATTGTTGATGATAAATTCCGACTGATTTTGGTCTGTGAAGAGGAATTAATACCCTCCATAAAAATGTCTTGTGTTCCTCCTTCAATGGCAACGCGAACCCGGTAATCACACTACCGAAAATCTCCAAGAGTTCTGCAATTCCATTATGTCGCTCGGTCTCGAAAACGAAACAGTACATGACATTGCTAATACCTTTCCTAATGAAAGGCCTGTGTATCATGAATTTCCCATAGACACGATGAAGGATTGTTTTCAAGCAATCTCTTTCTCTAGGATCATCTGAATCAAAGAGGTCGAGCAATCTCAGAATGAAAGCATGATCAAGATATTTTTTGGCCACCTTTGCATCTAATGAGTTGCTGCTGACAAAATGAAGTAGTAGATCATATACATTTTGCAAAAGCGACCAAGCCGGATCAAATATTGGTTCATCATCCTCAGTTTCTCCACCGGTCGAAGTTGAGCGAGATTTCGGAGGGAAAATACGAAAAAGATTAGCAACACACAACTTACACACTGCTGAAATAGCTGTCTCAGTGAACTTTGCAGATCCAGAGGTAACAAAATCAACGACGTCTATCAACATCTGACGCTTAAGATCTTGCTTCTCCATATCGTTCAAATCAAAAACCTCACAGCAGTAGTTCAATTTACTAATAAACAGGTTCTGCTTTTGTGGATTTTGAACGTCTTTGAATGACAGGTGGGGATCTACTGCTTCTGCTCCTGCTGCAATACTTGCAGGGAAAACTGCTGAAGAAACACGTTTGACTACATTTAATTTACTTGAGAAGGCACTCCCTACATTTGTACACTGGAATACATGTCCCAGACGAGAAGTGTTGTTGCCAGAATCATTCGTTGCAGCATCCGTCGATTCCGACTTCTGCAACTTCCGAGGAAGTTTGCTCAGAATTTGCTTAAGCATGGTGAGATGCTTCACGATCAGGAACACAAATACGTTGAATCAAGGTGGCTGGATAATTTCAGAACATGGTTTTTCTCTAAAAATCTTTCCTAGCTTTCATGATACATCTGAAACTCCTCATCAGCAAACTCTATGGTGTATCTGCAGTCATAAATTCATCTTTAGAAAAGACTATTCAGCATGCTGGATTCAAGGAATTCATATAGAATTCTTGAGATCATAATTAGAAACCCGGCATCAACTAATGGAAGCTTAAAATTGCAAACACCGTAATCAAAATGAGACAAGAGAATCCCCAGATAACTTTGAAACCTTAGCTATGAAAAATGAAAAAACAAATTACAGTACGATTTGAATCATCAGAGAAAGCTATCAGGAACGAAGTGGAAAAAGGTGAAAGAAGAAAGAAAAGGAAAGAGTTGACAAGAAAGAGGAAAAGAAGGAAAGGGAATAAATTCACGCGCCAATGGCATTCTGTACAAAAACTTCCATCGAAAATCCTTGTGGCATAGAAAAATATCTCTGAAAACAAATTCCTTATAAGCTGAAGAAGCTCAGTTACTAAAGCTTCTGGGACGAGCAGATTCATGAATTGAAAAAGAAACTTCCGTTCGAATTCACCAAAAAGCAAACAAACAAGTCTCCAGACACAACAGAAGCCCTTTCCAAAGTTGAAATCAAGAGACATTTGCCCCAAAACTCAACCCTGAACCATCAAGAACAAGAGGGGGAAAAGGAGAAAAAAAGAAGAAAAAGAAACGCTTCTTTTCATCAAGTTCAAGCAAACGGCGGCGGGAAATCCAGATTCAAAGCCACAAAACAAGTCCAAAACCACAAAATCGCGATCAAAACGGCGGACCGAACCACAGATCTAGCGAAAGAAAACTGGCAACCATGGAAAATTCGAAGCTGAAAAACAAAACCGAAGCACATTACAACCACAAAAACAAACAACATCAGCTATCATCTTCACAAACAAGTAGCAAACAACATCAACGATCGTCTTCATAAACAAGTGAGAAACAACCTTCCAATTACAAACAGCAAGCAACTCCACATTGAAAAGAAGTTCAGCAATCAAAGTAGAGAACAAATTCAAAGAGAAAAAGAAAGAGAAAGACCTGGAACAGGAATGCAAGAAGGAAGAAGAAGAAGAAGAAGAAGAAGAAGAAGAAGTCGAACTTCAAAAACCTAGAAGAAAAGAAGAGCACATGGTAATGAGTAAGAAACTGAACAGTTGTAGAGAAGATCAGAGTCAGACATAAACATGAATCCAGAAGAAACTTGTAACGATAGGTTACGATCTGAATCTGATCTCTCCCTTTTCAACTCGGAAATGAACCTCCATGAAAATGGTCTCTCAAACAGAGCTCCTCGAATCAAGAGAATAACTTGTATGGCATTTTCTGTCCTCCAAAAACAATTAAAATAAATTAAAATAAAATAAAATAAAATAAATTGCAGGTACCAGTTCGCCGGTCATCACCACCAGAAATTAAAAATTTAAAAATAAAATAAATTAAATATTAATTTAGTGAATTTTAAATTTTGTATACATAAAATTCTTATTATAATGAGGAAATTTTAAATTTTAAAATTAAAAATGAATTTAATAAAAAAGAAAAGACAAGAAAAAGAAATGGTATTAAATGAGAAAAGTTGAAAAAAAGAAAATTATTATTTTTTATTAAAAGAAATTAAATGGGTCCCTCTTACTCAGAAAAAATTGAAGTCGGAATATTCTTAGACAATGTTGGTTGAGTAATGATAATTTCCATTTAGATCTAAATTAGAATTTTGTAATTATAAATAAATAAATAAATAAATAAATTTTATTGTTGTTTGGTTACCGAGAAAGTGGAATAGAAAATTTAATTTTTTACCGGGAAAATTACGGATTTTGAATTCCCCAATCCAGTAAAAAGAGGAATTGGAATTGGATTCCTCATCATTTTTATCACTATCCCAATGTCATTCTTGGGCTAATTTTTTTAATTTTCATAATATTTCTAGAAATAACTATTAAGTTTAATTTTTTTTTAAAATATGCTTTTATATTTTTTTTTTATATTATTCATTTTGAATTATGTTTTTTTTTTAATTTCGGGTAATGATTGATTAAAAAGTGATATATGAATTAACTAAGTGATAGTTCATTTTAACTACGAGCTCAGTGTCACAGTCATGCTCGTCCAAGGCATGTTGTCCATGGTCGCATGCCCATAACAAACTCAACCCTTCATGTCTTTTCATATTCTAGTATTTTACTTTTATATTTCTAGGAAGTATGTCGTTTCAGAAATATCATGTTTATTAGGTCTGTCAGACATGAAATGCCTCAAAATGTACTATATAAGGGGATACGACTAGTTGTCAACTTCTCCCTCCCCAAGGTCATTGTTATTTCTCTCTTGCTTGCTTATATAACGTCTCTTTCGAAAATCTCTCTCTGCTCTCATTTTCTAAAATCTTCTCTTAAAACCGAGGCCAGAGGCTCGAGCATACGTCGCTTGGCCGTAGGCGACGCAAGAATGAATTGGCTTAACTCACTTGTTGTTGGAAAGTGAGTGCTGCACAATCGCAAGTTCGCTGCCATTAAAAGTGTGATTGTGACACTCAGCACTCTGCGGGATCCCTCTCTGAACGAGAAGGGAATTCTCCATTTAGACGAAGATTGAGAAGGGAGTGGAGAATATATTTTTCCCGTTAGATAAATGGGGTCGGAGATGGGATTATATTTCTCATCTTTGTCCCGATTAATACATATATATATTTATTTAAAATTTTAGAAATTAAAAAAAAAAAAATAGTTAAAACTATGGCTAGCGTATAAAATTTGTCCAACAATAAACACGAGTCAAAATAAAAGTAAATATGAATTGACTTCACGTACGAGTTGGATAATTAAATTTCAATAATGGTGTTCTTACAAGGAAAAAGAAAATTTATGAAGGTATTATTTTATCCTATTTTAAGAAAACATTAACCAACAATAAAAAAAAAAAAAATTATTTGTTTGTTCTTATATGCTTTTCATCCATTTTAATTTTCATATGAAAAAGAAAAATCCATCTAATATTTGAGTTATCATAGCCTTATAAGGAATGTTTTATCAGAGCCAGAAACAGAGGGGTGTGTCAACTAGGACACTGGGCCCCAAGGAGGTAGTTGTGAAATCTCACATTGGTTTGAGAGGGGAACAAAACATTCCTTATAAGAATGTGAAAACTTCTCTCGAGTAGACTCATTTTAAACCCATGAGGCTATAAGAAATGTTTTATCAAAGCCAAGAGATGGATTGTGAGATCTCACATTAGTTTGAGAGATGAACGAAACATTTCTTATAAGACTGTGAAAACTTCTCTCTAGCAAAAACTATGAGTAAGGTTGACGACGATACATAAGGAGCCAAAGCACAATATCTGTTATGGGTTTGGGCTATTACATTTCCACACACTTATACGAAATATATCGTTCCCTTCTCCAACCAATATGGGATCTCCTATAGATGAACCGTACTAGATTTGATCAGCCATGTTAGTAGTAGTGTGCATCGAAGTCATCATCTTTGGAGGATAGTCTTGTGTGCAGTCACTAATCATATTGGGAAAGAGCAGAGCTCATATCTTCACGATTTGAGCTCTCCCCTCCTAAGACTATGTCGTATCTTATCCAGTTGTTGCTTGTCCCAAATCGAATCTGATTCTCGTAGAGACGATTGTACCAATACCCATGAGAAATATACATCGATATCATCTGTAATATGTTATGATCGTCGAAAGAAGATAATGATACACGAAAAGCATCCTATGAAGGAGTGGAGATTTAGCAAAGAGAAAAGGGAAAGTGAAAGAAGAAGGCAAAGAAAGAATAGTGAATTAGGAAAGGATTAATAATGGTTTAGTAATGATTAGAAGCAAAGCATGGTTAAATCTCCAACAAACCTGATCTCATACTAAATCTTAATACAAAAGTAGCTTTTCTTCTTTGTTGGGATTCAATCTTCCATCCTTTTCCCCCACATTCATATTGATTTTTTTTATTTTTTTTTTAATTTGAAAATGAACGGTGTTGATTTTATTTTCTCGGTTTTCTAACGGCTCTGATTGAATTAGATAAAAAACGACACTCAAATACGTCGAGCTTTGTCCAACATTCTGATGATTTTTTTGTACCCTAAAAATATTTTTTAACCTTTTATAAAGGTAAAAGATAAATATTGTAGCAAAAAAAAAAAAAAATGTATATAAATTTTACTATACTAAATTAATATAAAAAATATAACCTTCAAAATTTTCAATAATTTTGGATAGAAATGGTAATTTATTTATTTTTAAAATATCATTAAACTTTTAAAAATATTTCAAAATTAACCTTTTTAACTTCTAAATTTTTTTTTAGTATAATTAGATTTTTAACAAAATATTAATAGGATAATTAGTAAGATTATTTATTTAAGAGTATAAAAATATAAAAAATGAAATAGAGGAGAGAGAAGGAAGGGACACGTGGAGAGTTATAATTGGTGAGGATTTTAGTAGCACTGAAACCGAAAATAAGAGCGACATGACCATATGGCTTGCAACTGAGTTCCTGCAAAACCAGTGAACTTCTCCGCACACGGTTTTCCAAATTTTGTACGTACGATTTTTCTTTTGGGAGGAAAAATCACATACGACCGGCACCACAGTTTGCTTTTTTTTTTTTTTTTTTTTTTTTT